>NW_020954571.1:11615648-11615880 GCF_900497805.2 Vombatus ursinus | reverse complement strand
GAGAGAATGATGGAGGGAAAGGAGCTTGGGAGAGAGAATGATGGAGGGAAGGGAGCTTGGGAGAGAGAATGATGGAGGTGGGAGCTTGGGAAAGAGAATGATGGAGGTAGAAAGGAGCTTGGGAGAGAGAATGATGGAGGGAAGGGAGCTTGGGAGAGAGAATGATGGAGGTGGGAGCTTGGGAAAGAGAATGATGGAGGTGGAAAGGAGCTTGGGAGAGAGAATGATGGAG
>NW_020954571.1:11384657-11615638 GCF_900497805.2 Vombatus ursinus | reverse complement strand
GGAGGTGGAAAGGAGCTTGGGAGAGAGAATGATGGAGGTGGAAAGGAGCTTGGGGCAGAGAATGATGGAGGTGGAAGGGACCTTTAAAAGTTACCTCCTTGGCCAAGAGGGTGGAAGGGTTCTGCTAAGGAAACATGCAGTGGGGGGAAATCAGCCCTTTCTCCTCTAGTGGGACCCTGTTTGTAATGCTGTCCCCTTTTCCCCACCCTGTCTGCCCCTGGGCTTTTAGAACGGGGCTGTTCACCCCCGATATGGCTTTTGAAACCATCGTGAAAAAGCAGGTGAAGAAGATCCGAGAGCCCTGTCTGAAATGTGTGGACATGGTCATTTCAGAGTTAATCAATACTGTTAGACAGTGCACCAAGAAGGTAACCAGGCCGCAGCATGGTACCAGCCTCCCTCTTACCCGCCTGTATCTCCCTTCATCCTGCACTGCAGCCAGACGCCCACCTTCACTCCCCCACCACCCTCAACCTTTTCGGTAGCATGTTCAGACTCCTCTGGGGTATGTGTGTGGGGGGCAGCAGGGTTGGTTGGGGAGCAGAGACAGACAACCATGTACTGCCCAGCTAGAACACGAGTGGGCACCAAATAGGGACAGAGACAGGTGCCACTGACAGAAGAAAGGGGCCAGCACTTTCTGGGCACTTCCTGTGCCCAGAAATTCTTTGGGGCCCATGCAACTGAAGGACATAGAGGACTTGAGATCATTAAACCATTTGTCAGGGAATGAGCAGCTTTTCTGGTAGCTACCTTTAGTGGGGTGAGGCTAGCATCTAGGATTCAGAAATACCTATACACCAGAGACTTCGCCTTGGAAAAAAGATCCTTGGGGTGTCAATGAGCACGAGTAGCTGGGTAACTGAACCTCCTCTAAGTACCCAGCAGGTGGAAGCATCTGTGAGAGAGGGAAGGGGACAGCAGGGACACTAGGCTGGAGGTGAGGGTCTGGAGGGGGCCTGAGCTCTGGCTAGAGGTAGGCCAGACTTCAGCTCCAGGAATTTTTCCATAGAGAAACAATGCTAGTGGGTCTGCACAGATAGGAGAGGCTGGAAGTTTTAGAATAAGCTCCCAAAAGGGGGAGCAGAGCTCTGGGGACTGCCAAGTGCCCCAAATCCCCAATTGTCCTTCTTTCTTACCCCTGACCACCGTTCAGACCCCCTGCCTTGTGGTCCTTTGCTTCTCTCTTTCCTTTCCATTCCTGTCCTCTTTCCTTCCCCTCCTCTCTGTTTCTCCTCCTCCATATCTTTCTCTTTTTTCTGAACTGAGGACCCCAAGGCCCAGGGGGAGGTTGGGAATATCCCATGAGGAGAATGGGGAGGAGAAGCACCCTAGCAGGTTCAGACAGGAAAGGAGGTCATGGGAGATAGGAACGTGGGGTTCAGCAGGTTGGTGGTACATACGAAACCTGGGCAGGGCCAGCTGGAGCCCAGGCAGACCCAGTGGGGCAACACTGAGAAGGCTGGTACCTGAGTAGGAGTATAGGATGAAAGGCTAAGAGTTTACAGAAGGTACGGTCCTAGCTCCACGGAAGCCCCTATTTGGTCTTATGGCACCAGGCTTGAGCGATTTGGGTAGCATGGTGCCAGTGGCTGCCCAGGACATGTGGGTGCACTCCTGAAGGGGCCTCGCTCCTTCAGCCCAGTGGCTTCCCCTGCTGCCTACCACAAAGCCCACCAAGCCCCCTGGTACTTGGTAGCACCTGGGGGGTGGGGCGGGAAGGATGAGTCTCATTTCTTACCTTTGCCTTGTGTCTCTCTCTCCCCCCTTTCTGTGTCTGTGTCTCTCTCTCATCCCCTGTGGCTCTCCCTCTCCCCTAACCTCCCGGCCTCCCTGCTCGGTTCTGTCTCTCTTTTTCTTCCTCCTGGGCCTGCTGTCTGGGCTCCTCCCTGGGTGCAGGACGGGGCTCTTCACACCTGATCTTGCTTTTGAAGCCATAGTGAAAAAACAGGTGCAGAAGTTGAAGGAACCCACTCTCAAGTGTGTGGACATGGTAGTCAGTGAGCTCACGGCCACCATCAGAAAGTGTAGCGCAAAGGTAAAGATGGCGGCCCGATGCCAGGCCTCATGTGCTTATGCCGCCCCTGCCCCGGGCAGTCTCCTGCTGCCGCCGCTCCTACATGAGGGACTTCTGTGCCCTCTTGTGCTGACACTACCCTCGTGCCCAAATGTCCCTGTGTGCATTTGTTACCTTGCGCACCCACACAGCCCCTCTCTGCACACTCTTCCCACCTGGCCTGGCTGAAGAACACCCCTACCCACACTGGGGGATGTGCCTACTGGCATCTGCCCTCTCACCTGCTTCCGCCCACTTCCATGCACTTCCCACAGCTCTTAGTGACTCCTGCTCAGCAGGTCCTGGCACAGAAACAGAGAACAGGGGCTGGGGCAGGGGGGGGCTGCCTTCAGGTGAATAATTTCTTTCTGTCTTCCTCATCTTCTTTTTGTCCCTCATCTCTCTGGCCTTTCAGTGCAAGGGGGGGGGGTTGGGGGTGGAAATCGCATTAAGGGGAGCCTTGAACTGGGTAGGACACTTGGTAGTAAGAGGGGCAGAGACTCTCTGGTCCCTGGTTTTTGAGCCCTAAACACTTTATCCTTGGAGATGCTCCTCTCTTCCCACGTCACCCCACCCCTACCCTGCCAACCCCCAAATGGGACCTGGGCCACAAGGGACCAGGAGAGGGAGCCACACACCACTCCAAAGCACTGGCCAGGACAGCTGGCCCAGGTTTCAAAAGGAAATCCAGGACTGCCTACGGATTCCTGAGCCAATGGCAGAGCTGTATTCAGTGTCCTTGCTCCTGATAAATAGGCTTCCGTACCTCCATCCCAGGGGCTGAGGATCTGGGGTGGGGGGGATGTCCTTTGAGTCATCAGAGGCCTAGGTGAATGTGCCCATATTTTAAAAGTCCCAGACTTAGCCTAATTTTGCATCTTCCCCACCCTCCATGCCCTTGGCACAGCCCCAGTTATATGTCCCACCGAGAAAACTCCAGCCTTCCCTAGTCCTGGGGAAGCAGGTGGGAGAAGAGTTGGTTTGCGTAGCCTGCCACTGGCACGCTCTCTTTCTGTCTCTTTCTGTCCTTTCTGTCTTCTTTTCATTCTCTGCCTGTTCCTTCTCTGAACCCCTGCCTGCTTCTCCTCAACCTCTGCCCTCAGCTTGGCCCTTCCTTTCCTTTGGCCTCTGCCTGGGCAGGGCAGCCCTGATCCTCCTAATTCCTCCCATGGAAAGAAGGTTTGGGTGGCAAAGATGAAGGAATCTTGGAGGGGGAGAGGAGGTGTGGGGGGCTAGGGCTATGTGACAGCAGAAGAAGTAGGCATGCTTAACACTGGGGCATAGGTAGAAACCAGTGCTAGATAGACGGAGGATTCATTTGGCAACAAGAGTGAGCCAGCCCTGTTTTCCTCAGCTTTTTTACCTATTATCCAACCCTCACAGTATTGCATTGGCTCAATGATGATCCCAGTTCCAATAAATAGGATTAGCTTTGAGAGCCCCCACACTCTGCAGGGCCTTCTTCCCCTTCGGGGTTGGCACAACATGCTAGTAGCCTTTGGAAAGTGGCCTGCTCACCTAAAGGGACAAAGTAATGGTTTTATTCTCATTTGGGAAGTTGCCTGGGCTTTGGGTGAGTGTGCCCAGAAGAGGAGGGAGAAAGGGACCTACTAGGAATGATGGAGGCTTTCCCCCTCCACTCCTTCCCCACCGCCATCCCACATGGCCCTGTTAGCATTTGAGCTGGGCACCCTTGCCCTTGCTGGGCCCCAGGTATCTCTAAAAACTGGGTTTCTCTCTAGAGTAGCTGCATTCCCCATTTTCTTAGTGGAGAGGAAAGAGGACAAAATGGGAGGGTTCATGGGTCTAGAGAAGAGGAGGTGGGCCTCTGGGAGGAGAGCCTACAAGACATACCTGGGCCCTGCCTATAGGTGCCATCTGGCTACCCTGCAGAAAGTGTGCAGGGACTCAGGGCCTTCAGAATAGGGGCATGGGAAGGAAGGAGAGGCAGGGGCAGGCAGGGGGTGATAGAGTTCATGGAGAGGGCTGACCCTTGAGCCATGTCCCCATGGGGGTACTGCCCATGCTGCTGGCACCCCACTTGCGCATGTCCTATTCCTCCCACCCCCCAGGCTTTGGGTCTTCCTCTATACCTTTGCATGTCCTAGGCCCCCAGCTCTTGCATGTCATCTCGTGCCTGTGATTGACAGTCTCCCCTGTCTTGTGCCCATGGCCCTGGCTTCTCATACCTCCTGGCCTAGGCTGTCATTGATTGGAATCAGGGAGTAGCTCCCAGTCGGATTCTTTTTCCCAATGCTTCCTCAACCTCTGACCCACCCTTGGCTTCAGTTTCTGGTCTGTATGTTCTCTCTTAAGGACCCCAGAGGATGTAGGCAGTACTAAAGCCATTGAGGGCTTTGCAAGCCATCAATTTCCACTCTCCCTCACAGCCTTGCTCAGTCTAAGATGGAAATCCCTAAGATGGCCACTTCCAAGATGGCCACCAAGGAGAATGCTGGTTTCTGAGGTGTTTTTCCCATGGGTTCTGTAAACCACCCCTCCATTCCCCTCTCCTAAAACATCTTGGGGAGATTCTGTGATGAGGAGACAGGAGCTGAACCTGGCACTTTGCTTCACCTTGGGACGTGGCCTTTGAAGGAAACATCTGACTTATTCCAGCTATTCCTTTGGCTCAGAGCCATCTAGCTATATCCCCTCCCCCAAAGTACATTTGGGGCCTAGCCCCACAGGCAAGGTGTTACCTAAAGACAGACATTCTGCCTCAGGCCTGTCTCCCATGCCCACCAGGCCTCCCAGGGGGCACAGGGACGTCCATGTCCATGTTCCCCTTGTGTACGTGGCTTTCTCCCCTGTCCCCAGCTCCAGCAGTACCCCCACTTACGAGAAGAAATGGAACGCATTGTCACCACCCATATCCGTGAGCGGGAGGGGAAGACCAAGGACCAGGTGAGGCTCTTGTGGGTACCTCCTTCTCCAGTGGCTTCTACTTTTCTCCCTTCTTTCCACTCTGTTTTATTCTCTTGTGCATGAAATCCTCCCTTTCTATTCCTGCTCCCTTTTCCATTTCTTCTGTCTTTGTCTCACCCATTTCAGTACCTTCCTACCTCTCTCTTGTCTTTCTTTGTCCATCTCTCCATTTGGTCTTCCATCCCCTCCCTACGTGTCCCCTCCAGTCCATCCCTCCAAAGTCTTCTTCTGTCTCTTTCCATTTCACTCCTTCCCATAAATCTATTCCTCCACCTTTCCATTCATCTCCTTCCCTTTCTTCTCATCTATCCATCTCTACCTCCATCATTCATCCTCTTGACTTCCATGCTTTCTCTCAGGTCATGCTTCTCATTGACATTGAATTGGCCTATATGAACACCAACCATGAAGATTTCATTGGCTTTGCTAAGTGAGTACTCCCCACCCTCTGTAGGAGGCACTTGCCCTTCTACTTTTCCCTGGGCTTCTGACTACCTTTGGTCAAGCATCAGGCATTTTTAAGTGCCTACTATGTGCCAGGTACTGGCTAGGTGCTGTGGATACAAGCACAAAAGGGAGCAATCCCTGCCCTCAAGGAGATTACTTTCTACTGACATACCAGAGAATGATGCTGGGTTGCAGGAGGGGTGGGCAGGGTTGGGGAGCCTCATCAGATATCCAAGATGCACTCACCATCAATCCTTTGAGTCTCGTTTGCATGACACAACATAAGAAAAGAGGTCAATGAGGGCTTCTCAGGGCCGATGATGACATCTAACTCTGAAGAGAAGGCAAGTGTTCTGCTCCTCAGACCTTAAGGGAACTCCTCTTTCTTCCCTGACAGTGCCCAGCAGAGGAGCAGCCAGATGAATAAGAAAAAGACATCGGGGAACCAGGTAAGTGGCACCCATTTCTTGTCCTGCCAGGGGACAGGGTCTAGCTTGGGTGGCTCCTTCCCTAGAGCCTGGCATCCTCAGATGCTCAGAGGGCATCAGAAATTTGGGACTAGAAGTTTCCAGACTGGTGAGTGCCTTGCCCCAGAGTTGAGGCCTGTCGTCTCAGGCTTTGCCACAGGGACTCCCCACTTTTTAATGGACCAATTGTCAAGTGCAAACTGGACAGTCATAGCCCTAGGAAGCTAAACTGTGGGCCAGAGGGTCCAGGGCCTCCTTTGACCCAGGATAGCATGAATAGGGCCCCTTGCCAAGGCCAGTCAACCCCGGGGAGAACTTTAGGGTCTGGGAGCCTGCTGGTGGCAGCCAGCAATGTGCCCTCTGACTGGGCAGCTCTCAAGTAATGGTCTTTCCTCTCTCCCTGATGCTCCATGGTGGTTGCTATGGTTACTTCTTTTCAGGACGAGATTTTGGTGAGTATCAGGACTGTCACTGTTTGGGGTTGGGGGGGGATGTGGGGGACTTGCTTGGGGGAACTCCATTTGTGGGGAGGAGGAGCTAGGAGACAGCATAGTTACTGTGTGGCCCGGGCCTTTGCCCCACTAGGGGTGTCACATGCCTATGTTTCCATCCTGTGCTAGTTGTGCTATAGAAGGATAGAAAGCAGGCAAACAACACCTTTACTGAATGCCTCATGTGTTCCCAGGCCCATGCTAGACACCAAGAGGGTTGATAAAGATGTATACAAAAGGGTCCCTGCCTTTAATAGTCATGATGGGTCATGGCTATATAGTGCATTTTGCATATATTGATGCATTTGGAACTTACACTCTGTTGGGGAGTGGGGGGACAAGACATAAATATATGAAAAGATAGATACCAGGTTAATGCAAGAGGTCCCCCCAGGTACTGTGTCGGCCAGGTGCCCAACTGAGAGGGATGGGCAGGAGGTGCTGCCACATTAGGAGAAGGGAGAGGTCATCAGGCCACCAGGCTTTGTCAAGGTGGTGAAGTTGGAGCTAGGCCTCAAAGGATGGCTTGACTTCAGCTAGGGGAGAACTGATGAGCCAAAGAAGACAGATAGGACAACAGAAGGTGTGTTTAGGAGGGAATCTGGGCTGGCTTCATGTAGAGGAAGCTGGAGAAGATGTGGCTAGAAAGGAAGCTTAGGATCACCGTGTTGTGGAGGGCCTTAAATGGAGAGCCTGAGAATTCTCCCTCATGCCAGCAAAGCACAGCACCTTTTCCAGAGCACTTTCACATACAAACTCACACGGCCCTCAGATGAGAGGGTTCAGGCCCTGGATGGCACACAGGACAAAGACTAGTGTCAAATACATGTGAGGAAACTGAGGCTCAGGCTTGTCCCAGGCCACATGGCCAGTGAGTGGCAGAGCTGGAGACATCGACCCTAGTGTCCTGCCACTCAGTCTAGTACTCCTTCCATGGTGGAACCCTTCCTAACTAACATACATCGACAAGAAGTCTCATTCCTCTGAGGTGTGGTCGTCTGGGACTTGGTTTCTTTTGGAGGTCATTCTTTCCCCTTCCCCTAGGGGTGCCAGTGAGGAAAAATAGGACACAAGAGTCCTAAGAAGAGGCTGCAGGAACCTGAGGCCAACTTTTCATCTATTGAATGTCCTCCTTTCATCATTAGAGGAGAGGGTCCTCCCCTGAGGATCCCTGGGGGCTTTCCTACCAGACCTGGGACTCCTGGGGACTTTCCTATCTATGGGAAAGTACAGACTGTCTTGAATATATTAGTGAGAAGATGAGGTGGGAAGCAGGGGCTTCTCCAGGCACGTGGCAGAGAGGAGGAGCCTTGTTCACTAGAGGGTCTCACTTTCCCACTTCTAGGTGTAAGGCAGTTTAACTCAATGTAATGAGCATCAAGCATTTTCATAAAGACTAGCACTTAGAGTCTAAAGGGGAGGTGACACGTATGCAGATTGGACAAAATAATTCTTATTGCATGTGTAAGAAGAGTTCCAAATAGACTGCTGTCAGCTTTGAGGAAGAAAAGTTTATTACCATTGGGGAGGGGGAGCAGAAAATCAGGGAAGTCTTCATGGATATGGTGCTATTTGAGCAGGACTTGAGAGGATGGCTAGGTTTTCATATTGGATGGAATGGGGGGAGGGAGGTAGGGTGGAATGGGGAGGGAGAAGTAGGGCATTCTAGGAGTGTGTGTGTGTGTGTGTGTGTGTGTGTGCGCGTGCTCGTGCGCGCGCACGCTCTCAGTGACACACCAGTGGGCAGTGGTGACCTTTCTTGAGATAAAAAGACTGCCGTGCCTAAGTGAATATTTATCACAATATATTCTCAGTATTCAACCCTCAGTGCTCAACAGTTGACTGTAGATCGGGATTGGGGTCGGGGGGAAGGGGAATATATGGGAAAGAAATCAGGTTCCTTGGGGTCCCGGGGCTTGGGCTTTCTTCTTTCTCTCCCATCCACTACCTGACCACCTTCCCCTACCCCCACCCAATGAGTTCTCCTGCTAAAAGAAATTCTGAGGTGAGGTGACTTGGGGACAATCTCTGGCCAAGCCCTTGGCCTTTGTCTCCCCCTTCTCCTTTACCCAATCTTTGGGGAGACCCTGCTTCTGTCTTAGGAAAATAGAATCTTAAGAGTCTGAATGTACCTTTGATATCATCTACTCCAACCTCCTACCCAGTGCAGGAATGCCCTCTACAGTATCCCTGAAAGTTGTCATTCAACCTCTGCTTGAGCACTTCTAGTGACAGGGAGCTCATTACCTCGTGAGGCCAGCCGTCTTTACTTCTGGCCAGCTCTGATGGTTAAAAAACTCTTTATTACAAGTTTAAATATGCTGTCTGTGATTTCTACTTTAATAGTCACCAATCTCTATGAAAATCTTGGATAGTCATGACTTAAACAGCACCTCCTCCCACTGGACTAACCAGTCTTCCAGGAGGGGGGATGGGACAACTCAGGGGCATATTTTGAATTTCATGATTCAGCCTTGACTGAATGAATACCACCTACTATAAGCAAAGCATTGTGAGCTTTCCAGAAGTAAAAATGATGAACCTCTCGGGGAACTTATAGCTTAGAAAGCTATATAAAGAAAGATCACCTGAATCACTAATAGTACAGTGTTTGGCAAATGTACTCTGGAGGTTGTGGGTCCCCTCTCCCTGGAGGTTGTTAATGAT
Source organism: Vombatus ursinus (assembly GCF_900497805.2). Lineage (NCBI taxonomy): Eukaryota > Metazoa > Chordata > Mammalia > Diprotodontia > Vombatidae > Vombatus > Vombatus ursinus. Next base: position 11,606,582 of record NW_020954571.1, on the reverse strand, counting down.
GGTTCTCTGAGGGATGACATATGGATTAGACTAGATGGTGGTGGAGGCCCCTTCCATGGCTGAGATCTAGTACCAGAGAGGGACAAAGGCCCCCTCCCTTGAGAACTGGTGGAAGGGAGAGAGAAAATCCAATTGTGGGAATCAAGGAAGGTTTCATGACAAATGTGGCCTTGGAGCTGGATTTTGGAGAACTAAGTTCAACCAGAAGACACCTCAAAGGCCATATAGTCCATATGTCATTCTGCAGATGAGCAGATAGTGTCCCAAAGAGATTAATGACTTGTAGTCGTTTATTCACACAAGTGGTAAGCTGCAGGGCATGCATTTGAGCTCTGTTAGTTTCTCCTGACTTGTGTTTACGGCTCTAGCTCCCTTTGCTCTCCCTCTCTGAGAATCTCGACAGGGAGAGAATGAGTTCCCCCTCTCTCCTTCCTTCCCCCATTGATCCAATTCTACTCCCTGGGATACCCACAGGTGATCCGGAAGGGCTGGCTGACCATCAACAACATTGGCATCATGAAGGGAGGCTCCAAGGAGTATTGGTTTGTGTTGACAGCTGAAAACCTGTCCTGGTATAAGGATGATGAGGTGAGTACCCACCAGAGGGGGCCTGGAGACTGTCTACCCAAAGGGGCAGGACACAGGATGTATTCCCTACATGCCCACAGCCTCACTCCACCCTTTAGGAAGGGCCATACTTAGAATCATGGAATCTTAGAGTCAGACTAGAGATTGTCTACTCTAAACCAGGGCTTCTTCAACTTTTTCCACTCTCGACCCCTTCAGCACTTCTTGAACTGTAGGGTCGCAGTATATGGGGTGGAGACCCACAGTTTAAGAAGCGCTGGTCTAAATCACCTGGGATGCCACCCAGCCCCTTGGCAGTGCCCAGTGGGCTTCCCATCTGATGAATCTTGAGTGGATATAAATCTTGGGGGTGCCAATAGAAAGACCCACCCTTACAGGTCTAGGTGGTTAGCCGGGGCCCAGAGTCCAGACCATACACTATTAACTTGGGCTATGGGGGAGAGCAGAGTGGCAAGAAGGAATTGGTTTCTCTCCAGGGCAAACCTCCCTTCTATATATCCCCAAAACCCCTAGGGGAAGGATTGAGGGGCAGGGCCTAGAAAGAGAACATAGAGAACTCCAGCAAACCTTGGAAACATGAAAACACTGACAAAACACTTGGAAACATGTAGTGAGGCCTGAGGCTGTGTGTGCCAGATGGGGGGAGAATGAAAACCATTGGAGATGGGCTAGTCAGGGAAGGCTTCATGGAGGAGGGGGGGAGCGGTTTCAGCTGGGCTTTAAAGCATTCAAGTTAGCAGAGAAGGAACAGGCAGAAGAGGGCGTTCTCTGTTGCAGGAGGCTGAAGGGGCCACTGGAGATAGTTGGTGGAGAGGGATTGCTATGCCACTCTTCGCCCCAAGCCCAGCTGCCTTCCTGTTTTCCCAGCTTCAGGGCGTTCCTCTTTTGTGGCCCCATAGGCCCATGACACATATGAGCCCAGCACCCTTGTTAACCCCTTCCCCCCAGCCCCCTCCCACACCCAGTGGTCAAGCATCTCCACAAGGCTCCACCTCCTCCACTTTGGAAGGTGGGAGTTGTCAGATTTCCCCAATGGCCCCTATACAAGCCCCCCCCCCCCCTCAAGGCACCAGACCTCTCCCCCATATCTCCTACATCCCTGCTTTTGCATTTGGGCTCCTTTAAGAGCCTGGCTGCTTGGCTCTAACATCTGGATTCCAGAGGTGACCGGGAGGAGTCCCGAGAATGGGGGAAGGGGGGGAAAACTCGTGGTAATGAACTTCAGCTGGCAAAGAAGTGGGGAGGAGTTTGGATGAGGGGAAGGAATGGGTCTTTTTCATCATGTGGGGAACTAGGGGGAAGATGGGGTGTTTGGGGAAGAAATCTCTCAACAAGAGATGGAAGAAAAAGAGGAATTTTAGATTTCTGATTCCCTTAAATTCTCTTCATTGGTTTCTGTCTTCTTTGACCCTCTATCCTGAGTCTACTCATTCTAGGATATGCTATTTTCCTATTTCTTCCTCTGGGGTGGGGCAATAGTAACTGCAGTCACCCCAGGGAGGCGTCCCAACTCCCCTCCTTATGGGGTCAGACTAGAGGGGGTGTCTGGGCCATTTTCCCTAGCCAGGGCCTCTCCCTCAGGTTCAGAACCCCCTTTAAAAAATGGATGGAGACAGAAACAATATAGTCAGACTGAGCTGGTGGGGAGAGGGGGGTGGTATGTGCGTATGTCTTTCCTCAGGTCTTGCCATTAGAGAAAACACCCCTGTTAGACCCTTGCTGTTTCAGAGTATGGGTGGGGAAGGGGTGCTGTGGGCTGGAAGGAGTCAGCCTTCATTATACCAACAGCACCTCATGATTCTGGGCCACACAAGCATGTGTATGTGAGTGTGTAGATGAACCTGTGGGACAGTCAAACATCCCAAACCCAACGCCCTGCCCACCTCCCCCCTCGAACCCCCCCCAAGATTATGTTGGACTGGGAAGGGTATGATGAAAGCTTGAGTGTGACTATATGGCACATGATTGGATAACTTTGTGTGTGTATGTGTGTGCGTGCACATGTGTACACACTTGAGAGGAATAGAAAATGGGATTGTGTATTTGGGGAATGCTTCAGTGGGTACGTTTAGGGGGTGAGTACATTTTGGAGAATTCTGTGTGTAATGGGTGTATGTCTGATCAATGAGTGTATTTCTGTGTTGAAGGCTTGTGTGTGTGTGTGCATGTGCACATGCACATGAGTATGTATGTATGTATGGGTGTATGTATTTGGAGTCATAAGTGTTTTAAGTCTAGTGTGTATGTTTTGGGGAGGTGAGTATGCTAACATGCTCATAACTGTATGTTTGAGAGTATGAATGTATGTTTGGGGGAATATAACTGTGTTTTGAGGGGCATGAGTGTGTGGGATGTGAATATGTTTGGCGATCAGAATGTGTTGAGACTGCTGATGGTGTGTGTACTGTGTTGTGTTGGAGTATTTGTGTGTGTTTGGGATGAATGATTGGGAATATTTGGCAGTGTAAGTGTATGCTTGGGGGAGGGTGTGAGTATGTATTTGTGAGTGACTGAGAGACCATTGGGGTCCAGTTGGGGGTTCATTCTTACCCCCACCCCCCACCCCGGGTTCCATGGGCAGCACCTTCTACTCTGTCCTGAGAAAGTTATGGGGGGGGGCAGGAAAGGAGTAAAAGGGAGAGAAACTGTCTCAGAATGAGGTAGTCCTGTAACCATCAGCAATCTACCACAAACCTATCCCTTTCTCAGAGACCTTAAGGACTCTTTTGGAATCTAGAAGCAGGCTCTTCAACTCCCCACCTCCACAGCCACCCCAAGCTCCAGGGCATGACCACTGCGCTCCATCATTTGCCTTCTGGCTCTTTCCCATGCATGTCCCCTTCCCTCCTCTAGTGGCTTCTCCCATGGGCAGCTCAGCTCCATGCAAAGCAGAACTCTTACCCTCCCTGACCACCCCCCCCAATGCCTCCCCCTTCTTCCCCCCACCCCCTCTCTGATCCAGGAGTGAAGGGAGAAGAGAAGAGGTAGGGAGTCTCAGGTATCTGGAGAAGAGGTGGGAGGGTGATTCTGGCTCCGATCCTCTCCCATGCTGTGCCGCACAATGCCACCTCCATGCCCGCGGGCCCGACACCGTGTGTAGCCCAGCCCAGCCTAACCAATGTGCAGACTACTGTACAATATTGGAGTCCTGAACAGATAGTCTAAACACTGGGTAGACGGAGTGGAGTCTGTGTCCTTCTGTCCTGCTGTAGCATCCGGCCAGGGTGGCGGCGGGCAGGCGACCGGAGTCCCCCTGTGTCCCTCCTCTCTAGCTCCCGCTACTACAGCGGCGGACACACTCTGCTACTGCCGCTGCTGCCACTGCTGCTGCCGAGTCTGTCCAGTTCTCCTCTGGAGTGCGGACGCCCCCTGAAACCAGGTCTCTGTGATTTGAGCCCCCTCTCTCCCCGCCCCAGCCGCAGGGGCCTCCCGCCCCGTCGTCCCCCCTCCACTCCCAGCTCCCCTTCTGTCTCATTTGACGTGGCAGGGGCGAGCTTCGAGCCTGGGAAGGAGGGGCCTTCGGGAGGGGAGCCCAGGGGCTGGGGAGAACAGGAAGTAAGAAGGGATAAGGTTGCTGGGGGGGGGGGGGGAAGGGGGCGTTTCTGTGCCCTGGGGGCCCAGCCCCGAAAAAGGGGGGGCCCCCGCCGGGCGGCCCCCCCGCCCCCCCCCCCCCCCCGCAATGATTCCAGATGTTCTCTGGGCCATGTGTCCCACTTCCTCTCCCTCCCTTTCTCCCTCCCTCCACCACCTCCTCCTCCTCCTCCATGTCCTCCTCCTCCTCCTCCTCTTTCTCCTCTCCCCCCTTGAAGCCCCACAACTCTCTCCTCTTTGGGGCTGCCCTGCCCAGGATAAAGAGAGCTTTATGTGAAATTGAGGAGGAACTGGTCACTGGGGCCCAGGAGTGAAGGGGGGGAATTGGAACCGGCCAGACAGGGAGAGCTTCCAGTTACCAGTTACCATATCACTGCAGAAGGATGGAGGCAAAGGGGACAGTGATCTCCCCTTCCTACCCACCCCTCCCTGCTGAGGCAAATGAGACTTCTAAAATGTTTTCAGCACCTTCTGAGTAATTGGCCTAGGTCTTCTAAAAGGACCTCCCTCACCTCCTAAAACTTGTTACATACACCAACCCACCCAACAGAGACATGCCAACACACAGGGACCCATATATGTTTCCTCCACCAAATGCCAATACATGTGAATCCATAAATATACCAGCCTGCCCCCATTGATCTGAGCCATACTTGGTACATTTGCCAAGTGGCAGGATGGGGAGGTGGTCTCTGGCTCTATCACCCAGCCAACCAAGTCTCTGTCCCTAGGACTCCATTCCAGATTTCACCATACACATGCATATATATAGGATTCACAGACACAAGACACATAGTTATACCCTAATCCTCATACCCACCATTACAAATTTGCATGCCCACTTGTTTACATCCCTCCCTCCCCTCTACATACACACATTCTTGCACCCTCATACACAGCACACACACACACACACACACACACACATACACACTGACTTAGAGCCTCTTGATTGCTAACACATGGGCTGGGGGTTGAGCCAGCCCTTTGAAGCTGGGGGCCCCCGGGTAGGCTGCTCTCCCCCCCCTTCCTGTCTCAGCACTCAGGAAATGAAGTCAGAGGGCTGATCTAAACCAGGTCCTATAGCCCAGAGCCAGGGATGGAAAGGGGTGAGCTAGAGGGATGGCCACGGGACTAGAGGAAGGGAGGCGGTAAGGGAGTAGAGCCTCAGGAGGACCCTGACCCCTTAGGTAGCCCTTTCTCATTGGAGATGGGATAGATCTTGGAAAGCCAGCAGCTGGCTTCAGGCCACCCTTAGGGAGAGCTGGGTGAGAGTGGCCTCTCTCTGGGCTGCTTATGTGCTTAGCTGGGCTATGGATGCCAACCCTGGCAGCTCCTCATCTCCCGGCCCTAAGGAGGATGGGCTATAGCAGGGGAGTCGCAGACACAGCTTGGCTTCTGGGGCTTTGGGGCTGTGGCCTCTGCCTTCTCCCTGGGAACAAAGAAGCACTGGACACCATTGGAGCTGTTGTGCTGGTTGACTAGAGGAAACCATGTAACCCCAAGTCTCTTTTTTCTCCCCTGGGTTCCTCGGCTCAGAGAATGGCACTGCTAAGGGGCAGAGGGGCATATACAAAATAGGGTGTGAGGACACAGTCTAGGAAGTGGCCTGGGACCACCCCCCACCTCCCATGCCCCCTTCCTCCTCCCTCTCCCAACTTTACTCTTGTGCCCCAGTGGCTCTCCCGAGCTCAACTCAGGTTGGCATTATCTTGGAGAAACTGAGTAGATGGTGCCCTCTGGTGCCCACTTTGGGATATGCAAAAGCTGCCAAAGTGAAATCTGCTTCGAGTTGTCTGGGTCAGGAAAAGGATCCCTCCCTGGGGAGCATTCAGTATGACCCTGGGCTTAACCCTCTACTATTTTAACCCTCTGCTATCTTCTTCTCCATTTTTAGGAGAAGGAGAAAAAGTATATGCTCCCTGTGGATAACTTGAAACTCCGAGATGTGGAAAAGGGCTTTATGTCCAGCAAGCATATCTTTGCCCTCTTCAACACTGAACAGAGGTATCAAAATGTCATGGCACCTAGAGAGTATCCCTCCAAGTCTTGCCTTCAGGGAGTTTATCACCCCCATAAAACATGTGCATAGATGAATAGAATACAAATCAGAATATGATAAATGCATGGGAGATGCAAAATGCTGTGAAGCACTTTGGAGGAAGCATCATTCTCAGTTTGGTAGGGTGGGAAGGATTGCAGATGGCTTCACAGAGCAGCATGTGCCTTGGGCCTTGAAGGATGCCCAGACACTGTCTTTTCTCTCTTGGATAGGACAGAGGATAAGTGGGAACCTGAAGAGAAAACTGAGGCTGAGAGCCAGAATGCCTGGGTCTCTTCTACTCATTACCTACCTGGGGTGGGGTGGGGGTGGGGTGTCGTTCCACAGGAATGTCTACAAGGATTACCGACAGCTGGAGCTGGCCTGTGAAACTCAGGAGGAGGTGGACAGTTGGAAGGCATCTTTCCTGAGGGCTGGGGTATACCCAGAACGGGTTGGGGTGAGTCCAGGCTTCGTGGGCAGAAAAGAAGAGAGTTAGGGCCCTGCCTCCCTGATTTAGCCTGCGAGGGCCCCTGGTTATGGTATCCTGTTGTAGTAGATGCGAAAGCTTATCTGTGAGGTGTCTCTTAGCCCTTCTCCTTTGGGTCAGAACCCTCTTCAATGTCCTGAGAGTCCCTGCTTGCCCAAAGAATCTGATATCAAGAGATACCCCCCCTGCCTTTTCCCCTCCTGTCCCCTTTTTGCTTACTGCCCAAGGCCTAGGGCCTCCACGGTGACAGAGCTACCCCTGGTGGCCCCCGAAATCCCAGGGTAGTAGTGGTGGGAGCCAGGGGAAAGGGCAGGAGTTAAGTAGTCTATTCTTCTGCGGAGAAAAAGAGAATTCCTATCTTTCTATAACCCTTCCCCTTCCCTGACTTCTGTTTTTTGTTACACCTCCTTTTTTGTCACAGACAGGGCAGTTTTCTATGTTTCTTCTAATCTGGAAGTAACTTCACATGATTCCCCAGCAACAGATATCCCTTTCTAATGATTTTTGATATTTTCTCCCATGAACTATTATTTCTAGCATTTTCTCAGGCATCTACTATTATTTCTAGCATTTTCTTAAGGTCCCTCTCCCAGGCCCACTCCCCTTTCCCCTCAAGGAGCCTCCCATCCTTTCCTTTAGACCAAGAGTTCTTAGCCTTTTTTGTTTGTTTGTTTCATGGACCCCACTGGCAGTCTGGTGTAACCCAGACTTCTCAGAATAATGTTTTTAAATCATTGAAGAAAATGCTAAATTTTAATTTGAGGTTTAGTAAAAATAAAGATGTGTGGGTTTTTTTTTTCCCAATCCAAATTCCTAGACCTCCATGAGCTCTCTCCACAGATGCCGGGAAGGGCCATGGAGCCCAAGTTAAGAACCTCGTTAGACCTTTAGCATAGATTATTGCCATTCTCCTTGCCTGGGCCTCTGAATCTCTCTCCCTTTGCTGTTTCTTTGTTCCTGCTCACTCTGTGTGATGATATTGTGGTCACCTGGGCTTTGGCATTGCTTCCCGATGGTCCCACAGGACAAGGAGAAAGTAAGTACCTCCATTCAACAAATAGCGATTTATTGTTATATGTCAATAGGTACAAAACTCTGCTAGGCTGCCAGGGGCTGGGTGCGGGTGGGATACAGAAGTCTTACAAGACAGGGTCCTTACCCCCAAGGAGTTAATGATTTGGCAAGAGTGATGAGAAATGTATTGGGATAAGTATGATAAAAATTAGAATATAAATTCATAAAAGGATTACAAAGGGCTATGAGGTCAGATGAAGGGGAAAGTAAGGAAGCACTTCCTGAGAGAGATGGAATTTAACCTGAGCCTTGAAGTTTGCCCAGATTCTATCCTCCCTCTTGCTAAGGGAATGAGAAGGGGCTGAATGATAAGTATAACCTCAACTTCTCCAAAGTGAGCCAGAGGGCAGTACCAGAGTGAGGGACAGAGGTCGTTCTGGTATGATGTATTTTCCCCGTCCTTCCCCAGGCCAGCGAGACAGAAGAGAATGGCTCAGACAACTTCATGCACTCGATGGACCCCCAGTTGGAAAGGCAGGTGGAGACCATCCGCAACCTGGTGGATTCCTACATGGCCATTGTGAACAAGACCATCCGTGACCTCATGCCCAAAACTATCATGCACCTCATGATAAACAACGTAAGTCAGTTAAAGTACCGGAGCTCTAGTTTTTTTTTTTTTCCTTTCTAAAAGTTTTATTTTATTTTCGTTAACAAAAATCTATCTTCTTTCCCTCCCATCTCCTCCCCCATTGAAAAAAGAAGAAAAAGATACATAGTCAAGCAACATAGTTAAGTAACAAATATGTATAGTCAAGCAAAACAAATTCCCACATTGACCATGTCCAAAAAGCATGACTCATTCTACAAAATGTTTCACTCTACATCCTAAATCCAGCATCATCTTCTGATGGAGATGTCAGGAGGTGGTTAACATGTTTCTTCATCAGACTTTCAGAGTCATGGTTAGTCATTTGCCTTGACCATGGTTCTTAACATTTTCAGAGTTGTTTGCCTTTATAATGTTCTTTTATTGTATAAATTGTAGTCCTGGTTCTGTTCATTTCACTATGCAACAATTCAAGTCTTCCAGGCTTTAGTATTTCATTACATTCACATACCATAATCTGTTTAGCCATTCCATGATCAATAATCCCTTTCATTTCCAGTTCTTTGCCACCACATAGTTGTTATAAATAATTTTCTACATATGAGTAGAATTTTCCTTCGTCAGGTCATGTCTTATTAGGTATCATGTAGATGCAAAATTTTTGTAACCTGCAGTTATATGTTGCCTAATTTCTACCATTTCCTTGTGAAGCATAATCTGCATTGATCAATAAATCTGAGTTCCTTAAGAACAATCTATCTATAATTTCTGTGGTAATGACCTGTTTCTGAATTATCATAATGAACCCTTCTATTTCTATAAATAAGTTCACATGGCTTGGTCATTTCTTTGGTCCTTCTTTGTTGACATTTGGTTGTTTGAATTCATGTGGATGTTGCCCATGGAGGGTCCTTTGACTCTACTCTTGGATCTTAGCTATTTCATATGCTATATTCAGATGAAAACTATTTTCAGTTGTATTAGACAAAAACATGTTATATACCTATTTTCAGCCATTCCTACTGCTTGGTGAAATAATATCTTGTTCCAAAAGTATTTCTATAAATTTTTAACTTGTTTACCATGTGCCCTGAGAATGTCTATCCATATTCTTTCTTTTTGATGAGGCAGTGTTCATCTTTTTATAGCTGCCTTAGGGTGACATGACTTGTATTTCATTAATGTTATATAGGGTTTTGTTGGGATACTTTCCAAATCTTATGGCCTATTTTAAAGCTCTGAAAGAGTATATGAAAGTTAATATTGCATAGGTATTGTTTTAAACATGTTCTTCACATTGAATTTTGATTTCAGGATGCCAGTAAGACTCTTGACACATAGCTACAACTTCTCCTTGATAGCTTTATGCTAGCTGTGTCTCACCTTGTAGGTGCAGCAGGTGCTCCTTGGAGGGTAGAATCTATGCCGTGGGCTGGGCCATCGCCACTTGTCCTGACTTTTGTCTTGCCACTGGACTTCAATGACTCTTGACTATCTGCTAGTTTTTGAGAGCGCAGGGTCATCTCCACACCATGATGAAGCTTTCTAGGAGGAGTTACAGAATAACCAGATCAAATCCCACTCTACCCCACCCCCTCCCAGCCCCACATTCCTCCCTAGGGCTCTAGTTTAAGGAGGGCTTTGTTGTTGAGTCATATCAGTCATATCTGACTCTTTTTTTTTTTTTGGTGAGGCAGTTGGGGTTAAGTGACTTACCCAGAGTCACATAGTGAGTGTTATGTTTCTGAGGTCAGATTTGAACTCAGGTCCTCCTGAATCCAGGGCTGGTGCTCTATCCACTGTACCACCTAGCCGCCCCTCATATCTGACTCTTCATGACTCTATTTGGGATTTTCTTGGCAAGGATACTGGAGTGATTTGCTATCTCCTTCTCCAGCTCATTTTACAGATGGGGAAACTGAGACAAACAGGGTTAAGTGACTCATTCGGAGTCACACAGCTAATAAGGGTCTGAGGTTTGAACTCAAGAAGATGTCATCCTGATTCCAAGCTCATTCTTTAAGAGCTTATATACCAAAGGAGGAGATAATACATATAAAAATATATAAATACACGTAAAATATATGCAACGTAAATATACAGTTTATACAGAGAATATATATTTCAAAGCACTTCAAACCTCACCTCAGACACTTACTAGTTGTGTGATCCTGAGCCAGTCACTTAACCCTGTTTGCCTCAGTTTCCTCATCTGTAAAATAAGCTGGAGAAAGAAATGGCAAAGCACTCCAGTGTCTTTGCCAAGGTCATGAAGAGTTGGACATGACTGAAATGACTGAAGAATGATAGCACACGTATGTATGCTGAGCTTGCGGCCAGGCTCCAGATTTTCTCCCTGGTCAAGGAAATATTCTTGTCCTGGCACCCATAAGAGAAGATTCTGATGAGCTAGGTCACCAAATTATTTGCAAGCACCCAACCATTTGTGTCACATCCTCTGAGACTCATTGTCTCTTAATGGTGTTCCCGTAGATGTGTAGACCTATGTTTCTGTGGAATGGTTTCTCATACCTCTCTAGCTTCACTAAAATCCCTATTTCAAAATACTTTCTGTACATCTTTTAGAGCTGGGCTTATCTTTCAGTGTTTCTCAGCTTTGCTTTAGGACAAGGGTCAGCAAACTATGGTCTGTGGTCAAATCCTGCCCATCCCATTTTTGTATAGCCCTTGAGCCAAGAATGGTTCTTACACTCTTTCTTGCTTTAGGACATCCCCACTTATCTGGGGATGTGGGTACATCCAGGAATTCCAACTCTATTTTTTCATAACAGCCCTCAACATATCTATGCTTCAGCTAGCTCTGTCTTCCCAGAGTTGCCTTTAACCCATTCACATCATGAACACATACACATACACACACACACACACACACATACATCCGTGACCTCTTACTCCCAGCCTTCTTCTTCCTTTCACCTTCCCCCCACCCTCCTCTTTGGAAAGACTCAAGTCTGTTTGATGAGAGAGATGTGGTCTCTAACCCATTCTGGATGTTAGTTTTCCCATCCATAAATGGAGATGATTGTACCAGTGATTACCATCCCTACCACCTCTAACTTTCATGTTTTAACATTTCTCAGCTCTGACATTCTTTTATATATACTGTATTCTCAGGTTCCTTCCTAACATTCTGTGTTCTGTGAACCTCTGAAAATGTTTTGCCAAGTTGGTAGAGTTATTAAAGCTAGAATAATAATAGCTAACAAGTATTATACTTTGAAGCTTGCAAGGTGCTTTACATATGTTAATTGATTCTCATAACAACCCTGTGAGGTGCTATTAATATCACCGTTTTTGAGATGCAACTGAGACGAGTTAAGTGGCTTTCCCAGGGTCACACTTCTAATAAGTATCTGAAGCAGGATTTGAATTCAGGTCTCCTTGATTCTATCCACCTAGTTGCCTTACGGGGGGCCTTACTGACCATCTTCCTTTTACTGATGAGGAAACAGAATCAGAGGGAGAAGTGATTTGTCCAAGGATTGCTCAGGCCTAGTAGCACATCAGGTGGTATCTGAGGGACAGGCTGGACTGGCTTTTGGCAAGCCCCAAAGCCCTGCCCCTTCCTAGGTCTTTGTGTGCACCTCTTTGCTCTCAGACCAAGGACTTCATCCACTCGGAGCTACTGGCCAATTTGTACTCGTGCGGGGACCAGAACACGCTGATGGAGGAGTCTGCGGAGCAAGCCCAGCGGAGAGATGAGATGCTGCGCATGTACCACGCCCTGAAAGAGGCCCTGGGCATCATCGGAGACATCAACACCACCACCATCAGCACGCCCATGCCCCCGCCTGTGGACGACTCCTGGCTGCAGGTGCAGAGTGTACCGGCCGGACGCAGGTACCAGGGGCGGGTCCAGCCGCCCCCTAACCCCGACGACCCCGGGGCAGGAGGGAGGCGGGCTTCGGGGGCTCCCTGCTGGAGCTAGGGGGGACTGACTCGCGGGGCACCTGGGATGCGGACTGGAGCTTGCTCAAAGAAGGCGGGATGGGGAGGAGCAAGCAGACGGGTGGGAGGGGGTAGTAGGCGGGGCTCGCAGACCACTGGCAAGGAAGGGCACCACCGGTCCGGGCTCTGGGGGTGCAGTCATTCACCTTCCCGTTCCTTCTCTCTGTGCGTCCCCCGCAGGTCGCCCACGTCCAGCCCCACCCCACAAAGGCGAGCCCCCGCCGTGCCCCCAGCCCGGCCCGGCTCCCGGGGCCCTGCTCCTGGGCCTCCGCCTGCTGGGTCCGCCCTGGGGGGGGGCGCCCCCCGTGCCCTCCCGGCCAGGGGCTTCCCCTGACCCCTTCGGACCACCCCCTCAGGTGCCGTCAAGGCCCAACCGCGCCCCCCCGGGGGTTCCCAGGTGAGCGGGGGGAGGCTGGTCTAGGGGAGGTAACTGCCTTGGGGTCCCCACCTTTCTGGGTTCAGGACAGTGAGGGCAGAGTACCATTTCTGAGACTTTGCAGAGGTCTGCTGGGCAGTGTTCCTGATGCACGGGGAGCCCTTTGCACCCCGGGCAGCAGCTCCACCCCCAGACGACAGGGAAGGGTTGGGCCTCCAGGGTTGGAAGCAGCTGGGCCTGTGCCCCTCCTACACCTGCAGGGCCTGAGGAAGGCAGTAGAGTTCTCCAGTGGGCAGGAAGGAACTGCCCAGGAATCCTGGGTCCGACGGGTTGGGAGGGCAGGGGTGTAGCTAGAGGAGGAAAGCTGCTAGCCTCCTGAGGACTACGAGGTGGCTTTCAATCTACTATAATCATTTTTAACCCCTAATAGAAGGGCCTTGAAGGTGGGGGACGGGTGTTGCCTGCCTGGCAAGGGTTCAGTTAGGGTTGTTCTATGCCTTCATCCAGTAGAAGCAGCCTGAGGGCCACCAGGCCTTGTAATAACTCAGTGGGCTGTGGATCTGGGGTCTTGGGTGCATGGCACTTCCTCACCTACCTTCACTCATCTCTGCCTTCCTCCTCTTGCCTAGTTCCTCTGTCTTTTCTCTGCAAGCTGATCTCATTCCTTTCTCTCCTCCCCTCTGCCACTCTTCTTTATACCCTGGTCACAGGGCAACTGTGCCCATCCACATCCCTCAGTGGATGAGGGGGGACACTGGGAGCTGGGCACCCCTAGGGCTGCCTTGTGCTTCCTGCCTTGGATCAGAGGTGCTAGGGCTGTGTTCATTACAGACCTCTGAGGTACCCTGAAAAGCTTCTGCCTCCTCCCCTTGTATAGAATGAGTGACTTCAGTCTGAAGTCAGGACTGGTGAGGGAAAGCTTCAGCATCCTCTACCAGGAAGGAAGCAGCATCACTACTGATGTTTCCCCTCCTGCAACACCCCTTGCCCCATTTCCCTAGTGTCTTTGAGTCTTATCAGCTGCTCCCATGGCCACTTCTGTTCAAATACCTGGCCTGCCTTTCGGGCCCCCTAGAGCAAAGGCCATGGCTGTGTGCAGTGGGGGAAGGTATATGGTGCCTGTGTGGGTGTGCACACGTATGAGTGTACGAGAGGATGTCAAGAGTGCGTTTTCATATGGAAGACTGGGAAACAGGATGCCTGGGTTGTCCTTCTGCTAACAGGCCTTTGAGCATCCTGACAACACTTTTTCCTTACCCCTACCCTAGCATGTCCTATACATAGGGAAAGAGGTTCCAAATCCTCTATTACATCTTCCTATCTCAGACCTCTTTTTCCTAAGGTAGGTCCTCCTGAAATCTAACTTTAGTCTGATTTCTTTTGGTTCTGTTCACCATAAGGAACCAAAATTAGATCAGCATCATCAAGTCATAGTTTGGAAGGCTGGATGGAGAACAGTAGCCTGTCTGTGCCCCACCAGGAGCTCAGGAGCTAATAATTATTATCCAATAATAATAATTATTAGCACAGAGCTAATAATAACTGTTAGGCAACTTTAATGATTATCTAGCCCAACCCCCTTATTTTATAGATGAGGAAAATTGAGGCCAAGAGAAGTGAAAGGACTGGCCCACAGTCACACAGCTATTAAGTGATGGGGATGGAATTCAAATCCAGGTCTCCTGACTCCAAATCTAAGTACTTTTCCTCCTTTTCCATGCTGCCCAGTAGAAATCAGATTTTTGCCTTGGGGTTAAAAAAAAACCAAAAAGATTAACTTCTTTCTTTGGCCCAGGAAGAACAAAGGACAGGTAGGCTGGAACTGCTGGGAGTCCAGGGAGTCTGAAAGGGCTGCAGACCAGGCCTCAGGGCAGTGTGGTGAGCTAGGATTGGTTGTTGTTCCCCTAGGTGCTATAGTGAATACACAATGCCTACTGTGACCACAGCCCTATACTTTTAGAGTCCCTGCTCTCAATAGTTCACAATGTGGCTAAGACATGTTTAACAATTAGAGGTCAATTAAGAGCTAAACAGTGTGGTCCAGACTAGATGTACTATGGGAATTCAGAGAAAGGAGAGATTTGAGGAGGATGGAGGGGTCTTCAAAGAGGTAGAATTTGAACTGGACCTTGAAGGATTATGAGGGAGGAGGAGGGGGAATGGAATAAAGAGGAGCAGAACAATAACTAGGGTAAGGCTGTTAGAGCTTTGTCCTCATTAATTAAAAAGTAAAATTTAATTCCAAAAAAATGCAAAAAAAATTTTTAAGTCACTTAGAGGGCACCAACAGCCCTGTCCTGGACATGTATTTCTTCTTCTGTTCACCTGCAGTGGACAGTCCTTCAGTAGTATAGAAAATCCTTAGTGCCCTGGAGCTCTTCTCCCCCTTAGAAGCTGCACCTTGCCCCCGCCCCCAACTTCCAACCTATCAAAAGCCAGATCTTCAGTATTATAGAAACTTAATGTTCTAGGGACAAGCTTCCTCTCTAGGGCTGCATGCCATGTACAAAAAATTGATAGGGCTCTAAGAATGAGGCTGGGGAAGGCCTGCTTGGACAGAGATACTGAGGCAGAAATAGAAGGGTATGTGTGGAGGGCAGAAAACTAGCCTCTCCAGAGCAGAGAGTGCATGTAGGGGAGGAGCTGGGTGCCAGTCTGAGGAGTGTGAATTTACAAAAGGCCACTATTTTAGGATCTGGAGCAGGAATGTTTCCCGTTGTCCTCTGGGAGGGTACATCTTCATACAGAGGACATGGGGCCATGCAGTTGTTTAGCCAGATGTGGCACCCCAGGAGAGGCCCCTTTCGGAGGTCTGAACCTATATCTTGGCAGCCTCTGGCTGGGGAGCCTGGAGCTGGACATCGTTTCTGATGGGAGAGCAGCACCCCTACCCATGCCCTGAATTGCTCCAACAGGGCTTCCTAGATCGAGTAGGCACCAGGGAGCAAAGAGTGGTTATTGGGAGTCCTGTGACAGATCAGGTCCTGGGGAATGTGGGTTAGGGTGCGTGTCCCTCTGTGAGCACACCTGGGGAGCATTTGCACATGCCTCTGTGTGCCTGCTGCTCCTGAAAGGGCAAGCTTCTCTGTCGTGAGTAGGCCCACACGTGTGCTCCTATATATCTGCTGAGTGGATGCATGTCTGGGTCCCCTGCTGCACGCGAAGGCTAGTGAGAGCAAAGTAAGGGGTTGGGTGGGGGGAAAAGGAAGAGTACCTGGCGTTCCTGTGGGCATTTATGTCAGTGTGCATGCGAAGCTGTGGGCCTCAGTGCATGTGTGTGCACGTGTGTTACGCACGCACGCGCGTGTGCGTGTGTCTCCCCCCTGCCAACAGCCCAGCCTGGCCCCTTGCATTGATCAATGTGAACTGCCCTGTTGATTTCGTGTTGTCTTTCAGAATCACTATCAGTGACCCCTGAGGACTCCCGCCACGGTAGGTGCTGGTCTCCCCAGCCTGTGCTGCATGAATCAGTGTGTCCCATCCCCTGCCCCCTGACTCTGGCCAGCTCCCTGCCTTGGGAGGGGGCAGCCACAGAGGGCCAGGCAGAGGGCGTGGAAGCCAGGCTCCCAGCTCCAAACAGATGTCCTACCCAGTCCCTCCTCCAGCTCCAGATCTCTTCTTTCTACCCTCTTGGCCCTCTCTGGGCACTACCTCATCACCTCTGACTCATTCTCACCTTTCTCAGCTGTTTGCCCACTTTCTGGGTTTCAAAGCTTGGGTGCCATGCCCAGGAAAGGTAGGGCAGGCAGGTTAGTTGAGACAAATGGGGGCCTCTGGGAAGCTGTCAAGGCTAGCATAAGGTCTGTGCTTAAGGATTCCTCCTGTAGGGTCTTTCCGGTGTCAGAGGCCAAAGTGTTGGAAGAGTGTGGTGGGGGTGTAACCCCAGTTGGCTGAGAGGTCGTTTGAGTTTGGGTTTCTAGGAAAGCTTGACTCTTTTGGGTTTGGCTCTGAGATGGAATCATACCTCTCCACCCCCATTCTAGTACCCTTAGATATAGAATAGCAAAGTACCTGAGAGCCTGTGATCTGGGCTCTAGGATATAATACTCTTGGTTCCCACTGGTGTTAAGCATCTGAGCAGTGACTCAGGGAGGCAGCAGCAACCCCCAGGTGGTGATTAAAAGGCCATGAGATTGATACAGAAGCACTACTAGTAGCCCAATTGTCCCAGTCCCATTTTGGAAAGCTCCTGGTCCCTTGGAGACTGCCTTCGGGATTCACTTTAAAGCTAAGATCACTTGGACAAACATGCTAGGGTGATGCCCATGGTGAGTCGCTATAGGCTCTGCACTCCCCTGCTGGTTTACCCTCTCTTGTGGACACCATGCTGGTCTGTTAGTTGTACCATCTGTATTCTCCAACCTTGACCCTGAACAAGACGATTATATCGGAGACCCCTATATTCTCTCTGTTACTAGAGACTTGTAGAATTTCTCATGCCCTTGATCCAGTTCATTTGGACTTATTGTTGTGTGCTGCTCCAGGGGGGTCTCCACTTGCCGACTGGTACCTCTTCTGCCAGTGCCTGGGTGGGCATATGGCATCAAATCAAGGGCAGCTTTCTTAGCCCTGGTGTGGTATTGTGTCTAACCCAGGGACAAACACATCCTCTCAGGTTGCCAGAGGGCAATCAAATCTTTGCCTGGGTATCCTGTGGGATAACCGGCAGTTGGAGAAAGAGGGAGCAGCAGTAGCCTAAGCTCGTGGTCTCTGCTTAATGACCTAGTGAGGGAATTTTCCTGCCTGCCTCCAGTAGAAGTCCTAACTTGGGCTTCTTGCCCAGCCTAAAATGGAGCAGCTCAGAGCACCAGTAACTTCTATATATTTATGCCCCACTGACTCTTAACTCTGCTTCTCCCCAGCAGGAAGGGCCCGGCCTCACCTACGCGACCTGCTGTCCCCCGACCAGCTGAGCCTCCCCTCTTAGACTTATAACTTTGAGGCCTGTTGGCCACTGGCACCCATTGCATGATCACATTGAGGGAGAAACCTTTAGGTTCTCTGACCCTACCAAGGAGGCTGTCATTCATTGCCTGAGGAGACAGATGCATCCTCAGCCACCTGCCCCATGGAGCCTCACCTTTAGATTTAACTCTCTTCACCCAGCGTTTTCCAAGTTTTCCAAGCTTTGAATCCACATTTCCAGCTGGATGCTTGCTGGGTGGGGTAGAAACCACGGAGAGATGGATGGCAGGGGCCCTCTGGGCTCCTTCAGGGCAAGCATGGTTAGGTCTGGGCTTGGGGGGGATGCAGGAGGCAGAGCATGTGATTAGCAGCTTCTGATGTGGTATTCTGGATGCAGTGAGTGTGAGTGGAGAGTGTATGTATGTGTGGGGAAATGTTGGCTCTTTGGTGGGGAGGGTGGAACCCAACTAGCCTCTTCTCCCATGTCCCTGCCAAAGCCCAGATTCTTTCTGCTCATTCTGGGTGCTCCAACCTTCCCTTTCCATTCCAGTGCTTCCTCTCCTTTCTCCATGCAATCCGGTTTCCTTTCTGTCCTATTCAACTGCTACAAATGGTGGGGTGGGAGGGGTTTGGTCATATCTATGGTTTTCCTGCCTTATCAGTTTTCTTCCCCTCCTTTTTTTCCCTCCTCTTTTCTCTTCAACTGCCAGCCGAGCGGGTCAGGCAAGTCCATCCCGTCCTGAGAGTCCTAGACCCCCCTTCGACCTATAACCAGCTCCCTACTCCTCGGTGACACCCTGTCCCCAACCCTCTTACTGCTGTTCTGTGACTGATGGTGGCTACCCTCCCAAACTTCATGATTTGGTCTGTCATAGTTGTGAGCTGACATATCCAGGTGTGACATTAATGAAAACCTGTGCTCAGAAAATGCTCCCTCTGTGGTATCTCTCCCGCCGAGAACTTCTATAAATATCTAGAAATACACACATACATATATATAATATATATATATATATAGGAACACAACCTTGCTCAGGTTGGAAGTCAGACCATCTGCTGTCCTTGTGGTTTTGTTGCCCAAGTATAAGGGGATGTTGTTGCTCTGGATTCCCTCCCCCAAAAGTGTTCCATCTGCCTGGGTGTTCTTTGAGCCTCACTGTCTCACTCGTGCCTGGGACAGCAGGACACTCCCCCTTCCTGTGGATGTGTGGGTACTGTACCAGTGACTGCTACAGTTCTGTCACTTCTATCTGTTGCGCTGTCTCTTGGCTGAGAATAAAACTCATTTCTGTATGACACCAAACGTGCCTTGGTTGGGCTGCTGTATCTCTCGACTAGAGGGCTTGGGGGAGTGAGGTCTACACAGCAGCTCCCAGGGTAAAAAGGAAAAAAAGAAGGTAGCACCAGGTGCTGACTTGGGAAAGGGACTGGCCTCTTGTCTTCTCATCCAGCACCTGGGAACCCTTGTAATTGTTGTGTTCCAAAACAGCAGGTTCATCTGCCAAGGAATGAATGAGAAATTCTTCCAACCTAGACTTGAAAGAGGAGTCCTTGGCTCTGTGCTTTTTTGGAGAACCATGGACTAGCATGATATAGCTGTAGCACCATAAAACAATGAGTAGAAGAAGCCTTTGGCCTGGAGTCAGAAGGCTTGGTTTCTGGCCCTGTCACTGATTTATTGTGGGACTCGGGATGAGTCCCTTTCCCCTTCTATAAAATGATGGGGATTGGGCTTGAGAATTTCTGAAGTCCCTTCTAACTCCAACATTTCCCAATTGAAGGCCTTTTCTGGTCCAGGGGTTTCAAGCTGGACCTCTGGCAAGAATGGACTCATCCTGTAGGAAAGGCACGTGCAGTACATTTCATAAGAATGTGCACCCACGAAAATTTTTTTTAAGGTTTACAGAATGGAATGAATCCAATCACAAAAGACAATTTAATTTGTCCAACTAAGGAAACAGAAACTTAATTGTAAAAATGAACTAAATTGTACTTAAGAAAACAAATTTAAAGAGTGACACAATCAATACCACTTTTTTGGGGAGACATTAAGGTGTGCTTCAGGTACATGCTGTATCCATGTCTGTCTTTAACTCATATGGCAATAGACCTACCATGCTAGAATATCTTCTCCCTCTGCTGGCTAGGCCCCAGAAAAGAGACCCATGGCAAAGCAGTGGGTAAAGTCTAGGTAGCTACAGGGCAAAAAGGAAGGCAGCAGGGTGCCCCATGTTACTTGAGGTGAATGGAATTAAGGATGGAACAGCTAGGCCCATAGTGAGCACAACCTAGGACTTGGTCAGAGAAAAGGGGGGTACAGTCAGCTAGAAGTCCTAATGACAAATTAGCCTAGGAGCCACGGGGCAGGAAGACACAGGACTGACAACATTGGCTGAATTCATTTATTTTGAAAGAGAAAAGCAAAAGAAACAGGAGTTGAATCACCCAGGAACTAGAACCCCGTCCCCTCTTCCTGCATTGTGCGACCAATAAATAGTTTCCCCATTCCCCCAAATAATTATTAGAACATTGCTCCATATTAAACCTGTCCTGCTTCAACTCTATCATACAGGGTGGTAGCCTGCTCAGGGGTGTCTACCCTCTGTTGGCCCACCCCCCAGAATATACAAAATGTTACACAGATACAGTATATACACTCAAGGGCCACAAAGCTTGCTCCCTTGCCCAATGGAGCCCCTGTCCCTTCTGCTGCCCCATCCCATTACCCGCTGCAAGCCTTTCTCACCCCAATGCCCACCAAAAGTGCTGTCTACTGCCACCCCCAGCCCCAAGGACCAAGATGGGATGCCAACTTGGATGAGGTGGCACCTTCTTGCTCCATAACCACCAAGCACCCCCAACCACTCCCTGTCCCCCAGAGAGGTAAGCCAAGCCCCAGGCCTTCCAAACAAACTGCCTTTATTCAGCCACTCGCTTTCCTTTTTGGCTGGAAGGAAATAAGACTCAGGCCTAGGAAGGAAGAAACAGCCCTGTGGGGTGGGCATTGAGGGGCCCCACACTAACCTGTGCACCCTCCCCATTCCAGATGCCAGGGGTGGAGAAGGGCATCTTCATTCCCTTGAGCCCACCTAGCTATTCTAGAGTTGGAGGTGGGGGAGGGGAGGACAAAAGGTCCTGCTGCCCTTGGCTTAGGGCCCAGTCCACTTCCTCCTATCACCCCACTGTTAGATCACCATGATCTTGACCTCATCGTTCTCATCAGCTCGGTAGAAGAAGGGGATACAAGGGTTTTCTCCCAAGCCCCCTGCCCGATCCCTGGGGTTCTGGATCTCCCGCAACAACTGCATGATCTGTTGGGCTGTGGGATCATCTGGGCGAGGCTGGCTCAAGGGGGGCTCACTCACAGCGGACACAAGCTCCGTCTCATCTGCCAGGCTCACTTCCCGGAGGCCTGGGAGAGACAGGGTTTTAAGGTATTTTGGCAGCCTATAAGTCCCCCCTGTTGCCATTCTATTCTTAAGCTCAAGAGTATGTCCTGAATCTGCTTTCCCATGTTTCACTCACCCTCTTTGTCAGGAGGACTGAGATCCAAGTGGCCTTCAGGGACAGGGTTGGGACTGCTCTCCCCAGCAGGCCCTGAAGGTGCTTGGGTGACAGCCAGGAACTTGCTGAACCACTCATTTCGCTCACCCACTAGCCGTAACACCAACTCCTGCAGTTCCAGAAGCTTCATCTGGCAACAGAAAAGGAGAGACTAAGCTACTGGGCTCATGCCGGGCGAACTCCACTCCTTGACCTAGGTCTGAAGGTGGACAAAGAGGGCTGGCTGGGGTCCTTCTCGGGGAGGTAGAGCCTGCTAACCTTCATCTCCTCTTTGTCCTGGGCCAGCCGGCTGATATATTCCTCTTTCTCCCGATGTCTCTCCTTCAGCACAGCCCTCTGGCTCTGGTATAGTGCAATGTATTCACCTGGGGTGGGGACAGAATGATGTCCGATTCAGGTGAGATTCTCCAGCACCCTGGGCTCCCTGACAACAGACCATCATGCCTACCTGGCCTCCCTCCATACCTATCTCCCCCATCGGTCATACCTGTCCCCTCCCCCACTGCCACCTAGCTTATTCCTCACCCCCATCCTTCTACTTCTCTTCCCAATGCCTCTCCTCACCAATAGTGTCTGTTTCTCCAGAGAGCTGGATGCACCGATGCTCCAGTTCTTCTACTCGTTCTTGCATATCCACTTTCTCCTGCATCAGTTCTGTGAATCGGGCCTACGGCCCCAAAAAGGGTCAGCTTCTCGTTGCAGGAACAGCGAGCTTGGGTTCCTCCCTAACTCTCCTCTCTGCACACCTTGGAACCTCACCTGCAATTTCTCCATGGCAGCCTGAAGTGCCTGGTGCACTTCGCTGGGCACACTGTCCCCACTCAGCACTTGGGAGGAAGGGCTGGGCTGTCGCTGGGGCCGGGCCACCTCCCTCGTCAGATGCCGGCACCGTCGTCGCTGTTCCTTTAGCTGCTGCCACAGCCGACTCCTCTCTTCTTCCATGCTTGACAAAGCTGAGTTGAGGAATGCCACCTGGGGCCAGATAGGCAGGAGAGGGAGAGTTGATGAGGAGTACCAGCAAGGGCAGTTTTGACCAAGGGGAGAAAGGCTAGGGAGCAGGTACCTATTAGAAGACAGGCAATCTGATGGGCTTGGGAATCTTAGCTCGAAGTAGGGAGTGGAAGAACATTTCCCAGGGCTGGCAGACAGGGAGAAAATCATGCTCACCATGGCCTCCCGACTTTCAAAGTCCTCAGGGATGCTTAATGCTGGTTGAGGAGCATCCTCCATTTCTTCTTCAGACAACTCATCTGTTAGGGGTAACCGGAGAAGCAACATGATATAGTAGGAAGAGCACTGGACTGGCAATTAGTGCCAAACAGGGTTCTAATCCTAGACCTGCTATAGTGTGGCTATGTGCCCGTAGGCAGATTGCTTCATCTCTTGGGGTTCCAAGTTACTCATTTGTATGAGGGGACCATAGCAAGATGATCTCCAAGGTTTCTTCTAGTTCTGCTGGCCAATCTATAGTTCCAGGAAATGTCCCCTTTCTGCCATCTTCTAGAAGGAGCATAGGTACCCCTCACCTTCCCTGGGTTCTGGAGTAAGGCTGAGCTGGGCCTGCAGTTGCT
Organism: Vombatus ursinus; assembly: GCF_900497805.2. NCBI lineage: Eukaryota > Metazoa > Chordata > Mammalia > Diprotodontia > Vombatidae > Vombatus > Vombatus ursinus. Next base: position 11,583,863 of record NW_020954571.1, on the reverse strand, counting down.
GGTTTTCTTGCGTAGCAGCCTCCAGGCGCTCCTGTGTGGGGGAAGGGACGATGTCAGCCTTTGGGCCTCCCACCCTCTGCCTCTTGTGAAGGGAACCAAAGGCCCTCTTACCTGAGTCTGCAGCAGTTCCTGGCGAGCCAAGTCAGCCGCTACCTTCCCCTGCACTTCCTCATGCTGCAGTCGGTCCATGAGCTGAGTCTGCAGTAGGAACTGCTTGTGAAGTTCGTCCTTCTCGGTGGCCAACTGCTGGTAGGCTGCCACGTATTGCTGCAGGTGGCCCAGGTACTGATCCCGCTGCTCCTGTAGCCCCTGGGCTTCCTGGCTCTTCAACTCCATCTATGAGGGGGCACTACTGAGGTCCAGCACCCATTGAGCAGTGGGGGTGGGAGGCCCTGTCCACAGCCCTGTCCAGCCTGACCTCCAGTCTCTGGCCTTGTCTTGGGTGGAGCCCTCCTAGGGGGCAGTCAGACAAACGCCCGGCTCTTTCTCACTTTTAGAGCCAGGGAGGGAACAACAATGGCTGAGCCAGCTTTCTAGAGATTGTCTTTCCCTGCTTACTGCCCCCATGATTTAACAGCCTTCCAGAACTCAAACACCTCTCATGAAATCTCTACCTTCTAGCTCCTTCCCATCTGTCTTCCAAGGCTTTGCCTCTTCACCCAAACCTATACCCTACATTTCCCCCACCCCAAATATGGGCCTCATTTCCCCCCAAATCATCCTGCCCCAAGATGGAACGAGATTTATTCAGATACCTCTGACCACCTTTTGATTACAATCAACACTTCTGAGTGCCTACATAACTGTGAATGGTGCCTGTGTGCACATGCTAGCCCCATCCTAATGGCCACCTATGACACTCCCCACATCCAAAGAACCCCGTTTTCCCCATCCCTTCCCAAAGGATGCTTATCCAACACTGGATGATACAAGGCATTACCGTCTCCTTCAGCTCCCCCAGCTTTTCCTGTAGCTGCCCCAGCTTCTTGGCAAGTTCTTTCTTGACGTGTTGCTCTGACTGCAGAGCACTTGTTACCTCCATATTTTCATTGGTCTGGAGACATGAGAGGGATAGGAAGCAGTCACTAGTAATCAAGTGCCAACTGAGACCACAGAGAAAGGGGCCACATACATGTCACTGAGGTTGGTGTAAGAGAATCTGTTGTTAGATATGGCAACAAATAAGGTTCATTTGAAAACAAATAAGGTTCATCAAGCAAAATGTCCCAGAGGATCTGAGAGGTCAGGGGAGTTCATGTGTGGATAGGAGAGCAGAGTAGGAGCCAAGAGAGCTGAGCTTTAGTCCTGGCACTGCCACTCAATAGCCATGTGCTCTCAAGGAAATTACTTTTCCCTTGCAGCCTCAGCCTCCTCTATAAAACAGGGATGTTGAGCCTGTTAATATCCCTTCCAGAACTAGGGCTCTTTAACTCTAGGGTCTTAGCACAGAAGGAGGGGAGGGGGGGGCGAGGTGTGGAGATGGCCCACATACCAGTTTGACAAAGCCGTTCTGTAGCTCTGCCAGCTGCTCCTTCAGCTCCCGGTTCTGGGTGAGGGCCCGGCTGATGGTGGTGCGGTCGCTCTGCATGCTCTCCAGGATCTGTTCCCGCTCGGCTGCTTGCTCCCCCCAGCGCTCAGCTGCCCGTTCCAGCTCCAGCAGCCTCTCCTCCTGCTCTCGGTTTAGGCGGCTGAGGCCCTCATTGTCCTGTACCTGGGCGCGGAGCTGCCCTGCCAGGCCCTCAAGCTCCTTCCGAAGTTGCTCCGCCTCTTCTTGCAGTCTTTGCTCTGCCTCAGAGGGACCAGCTGGGGGCTCTGGGGCTGGGGGCACTTCTAGCAAAGAGAAGCACAAGGACTTCCAATTACTCCCCATCCTCAGGCACACGTGATCCTCCACCAGTCCCTTGGTCCTCAGGTCCCACTCCTTGCTGCTTGAGGTCTGCCTAGAATCAAAAAGCCTAGCATCCAACTGTCCCAGCCCCTCTGGGACATGTCAGAAGGGACAAGGACTTACAGCAAAATCTAAGATAAGCAATAACTCTTAAAAGTACTTTATAGAATCCTCTTAAAAGAACTCTAAAACTGTTTTTTCAAATGAGTTTTTCATTCCTTATTTCATTTTAATTCTCACAACTATGTGAAGTAGGTAGAGTGTTATCAAAACCATTTTATAAATGAAGAAACTGAGGCCTAGAGAGGAAGGGCTTGCCCAACATTATACAGTCAAAGAACTAGAACTCAGATCTTCTAATTCTTGGCTGAGATCCCTAGCCACTTGAAGCCAGAGATTCTCCCAAGTTAGAATCTTTCTACTTGGCCAGGTTATTTAAGGGATTCTCTTAAAGTTCAAATCACAAACAGCCTGTGATAAGGCAGCAGTAACAGAAACAGTTTTCCTGTCCTCAATCTTAAAGAGGAGGGCTGTGATTCTGAATGGAAACGTCCATGGGATTCCTGACCAGAATACAGAGGGACAGTTGGACGCTGGGCTGATTCTGGCCAGACCCCAGATTTCTAGTCTCTGAGATGGGAGGGCTCCCTGCCCTACTCTCCCATTTAGAACTCTAAGGGAATTGCCACCTGCTGGCTACTAACAGTGATGGGGAAAGCCCAAGGAGAGCACAGAACCCTGACTACCAGTGCTTTCAATGCTCCCTCCTAACAAAACGTCTTACTCAACCATTGTGCCAAGTGTCCTCCACCCCTGATACCCTCCCCTGGCTTTCCTAGCCCGGCCTACCAGACTGGCTCTTCAGTTCAGCTAAGCTGGTCTCTAGCTCCTGCACCTGGTTCACACTGTGTTCCTTCTCCTCCCCCAGAATCCGCACCTGCCCACAGCATAATAGGGAGAGATGATGAAAGGAGGAATGAGAACATGAAGTTTTACTTCCCACAACCCTCACCTTCCCTCTACTCCCAAGCCATCCCCTTCTGAAGTCCCAACCTGTTCTGAAAGTTGCTGCACCCGCTGTTGCCAGATGGTGCCTTCCTCCTTCAACTTCTCTGCATACTGGTCCCTCTCCGCCTGGAGCTGCTGCAATGACTCCAACAGCTGGGAGAAGGGAAGGAAAAAAAGTTGGAGGGGATGGCCATGGGCAATGCTAATCACCTGGGAATTAAGCTCCTTCTTCATCTCTGTCCTGCTCACCTGGTCCACATGGGTCTCCAGTTGCATTCGCTCCTCTAGGGCCTGCTGCAGCTGTTGGTTACTATCAGGGGCACCTGATTGACTGGAAAACTGGATGGAGAGGAATCAGAGAAGGTCAGATCCAGAGCCACTCTGAGATGGAGGGTCAGTTGTAAACCCCCCACCTTATAACCTCTAAGTCAGGTGGAAAAGAGACCCAATTTAGAGCTGATGAAAACAGCAGGAAAGTAACCTGGCCAAGCTACACAGTTAGTCAGTGGCAGACTAGGAGCCACATCTAGACAGCAGCCCATGTGAGAGAGACAGGAGTTTTCACGGACTGAAAGCTTGATGAGTCAGCTATGTGACAGGGCAACCACAAAAATGCTCATATGATCTTGGGTTGCATTAACAGAAGCGGGGTCCACAAAGAGGGAGTGTAGGGCCCATTGTACTTGGCCAACATATGGTGTATTATGTCCAGTTTTGGGCACCACATTCTAGGAAGGGCACCGACTAACTAGATCAGGGGTTCTTCTCTTTATGTCGCAGACCTTTTGGGCAGTCTGATGAAGTCTCTAGACCCCTTCTCAGGATAAGGTCTTTAAGTGCATAAAAGGAAATACATAGGATTACAAAGGAAATTGATTATACAGAAATACAGTTATCAATTCCAGATTAAGAACTTGTGAACTATAGCACATCAAAAGGAGGGCCACAGGGTGAAGGGACTTGAAAACGTGCCACAGAATGATTTCTTTAAAGGCTTGGGGATATTTAGCCTGGAAAAAAGCAACGAAGAGGGGACACGATAGCTATCTTTGGCTTGATTAACTTGGTCTCAGAGGGCAGGACAAGGAGAAGTGAGTCAAAGATAATGGGCAGCAGATTATGGCTCAACATAAGCAAAACACTCAGTAATAAGAGCAGTAAAAAATGGAATGGGCTGCCTCAGGTGCAGGTGAGTTCTTGATCCTCCAGTTGGAGGCTTTTCAAATGTCACTGACTTGTCTAAATGACCTCTGAGGTCTCTACCAAACCTTTAGCTTCTATGATCTCCAGCTTCTCTCCTCTAAACTCTGCTGCTCAGTAGAAACCCCAGGCCCACCTCAGAATTCTGGGGCTGGGCAAATGGTTGAGGGGGCTTGGGTCCCCTGGAATGCCCTCCCTGGTGTTACCTGTTGCAACATCAGCTCCGTCATCTCCAGTTTCTTGTGCAGCTCCTCCACCTCCATTTGTGTAGCTGCCTTCTCTGCCACCAGCACCCGGAGCTTCTCTTCTAGCTCTGAGTGCTGCTGCTTCAGCTCCTCACTGCTCTTGCTGGGACAGGCAGGAGGGTGGGGTAGGAGAGAGGGGTGTCAGGGGGCCCACTGGGAACACACATCACCACCCTCCATAATCTCTGGAGACTCACTGAATCTTGAAACTTGGGGACACCATTAATATTGTTTATTCTTTTATTTCACAAATGAGGAAACTTAGGTCCAGACAGGGGCAGGGACCCTTATTAAGTTTGTGCCAGAACTAGAGTAAGGCTCCTAAGCCCAGAGCTCTTGGAACACAAGGTTTTTGCCTCTAATGTTTCAGTCAGTCTTCCCCATGAGGACTAAACCTAGTCCACAGCCTCTGCCCACTTCTGCACTGAGATCCCCTAGTCTTCTGTCTGCTACCCCACTAACCTGTGCTTGTATAGTTCCAGTTTGAGAGCATCCCGCTCTTTAGTTAACTCCTTGTTATACTGCAAGAAGAGTGAAGGTGGTAAGACAGCAGGAGAGGGCAAAAAACTCAGGCAACTGCTTTTTATTCATACTGATAAAAAAACTTCGTATTATAAAGTACTTCATGTTTTCCAAAACGCTTTCATATTCATGAACTCACTGGAACCTTTTAAACCCAATAATGCAGATGGGGTCAGATGTTATACCCATTTTATAGATAAAGAGATAGACCCAGAAATTAAGTGACTTTTCCATGGTCACACAGATATGTAGTGCCCCAGATGAGACTTGAATCCAGGGCAGTTGATTCCTAAACCTAGTGCTTTTTCCAGTATATCATACATTGCCTTCTCATCCAAGGACCTAGTTCTAATAAGCTACACAGCATGAACAAGAGACTCACAACACCTATTGAGAAGCAAGAATTGGAATTACCCTATCAGCCTGCTTCTGCTGTGTGGACACAGAAGAAAGCGTCCGCTCCAACTCCCCAACACGCTGCCGCGAAGACTGCAGGCGGCTGGCCAAATCTTCTGACTCTCCTAGAATGAGATGGGGTAGGAATGAGGGCAGAGTTTCCTTCCAACTCCAAGAGTGTAAGGTGAGAAAAATACATTGGAGAGGGGAGGGGAAACTATAAGATGGCAGAATCAAGGCATTTCATAACCAAGGGAGGGGCCCTTTAGGATAGCAATTAGTGGGGACAATAACCCTCCTCCACCTGATTTCTGGCGGGCAGCCTGCTGTGTGTGGGCCAGAGCTGTCTGTAGCTCTGTCTTCTCTGAAACAAGAATCCCAATGGTCTGGATGTGAACCTTTAAGAAGAAGAGAAGAGTAAGAGGAGAATTTCTATGGGATAGCAGGAACTTTGTCTAATTACATCCATTTACCTGTAGCTGTTCCCTTAGGGCTCCCTGCTCCTTGGCGAATTTCTGCTCAAATTCTTTCTTCTCCTGTGGAAGAAAGGAGATCAGTTACCAGTAGTAAAAATACATTGTCAAAGGAAGCCCTTATCATAGGGGGCAGGTGGCAAGTGAGCCAAGCTGCAACAGTTGCCTCTAAGACACCTATACAAGGTGCACAGTCATTTTACCTTCTCCAACTGATCCAGGGCCTCCTGATTCTGTTGTTTCTGTGGGAAAAGCAAAAACAAGGTGTCATTTTCCTAAGAAGTGTGTAGTGTGTCCATACTCCCCAAGCCACTGAACAGAGGAGAGACAGAGGTACTGGGGAAGAGGGCTGATGGAAGGAAAAATTGCCAGGGCCTAGACAGACCTAGATTGGGCTCTTCATTTTTCTTAAAGAGTCCTCTCCTCTGGGGTTTCCCAAGGCAGTAGTGCTTACTGAATATACTGTTACACCTAGAAGGTCAGCATGTGGATAACAGACTGTCCATTCTAGAGGACAATCATAGGCACTTGAAGAAAAGCAAGCTTAGATAATACCTACTGCCTACTGAAATAGGAACTGAAAGAATCACAGAATCATAAAATTTTAGAGCTGAAAGGGGCTTTAGGTAATCTAGTCTGAACCCTTCCCATTTTATTTTTTATTAGGAACCTAATTGTCAATAAACACAAACATAAAAAAAAAACCCCACACATAAAAAAAGAACAAAAGAGGACTGTATACTCCTCATTTTATAGAGAAGAAAATTGAAACCCAGAGGGGTGAAGTGTCTATGTAAGGTCACACTGCTACAATGCAGAGGCCAACTTTCAATCAAGTGCTCTTTCCAATATACCCTAATACCTCCCAGAGAAAGTGGGAGAAAGGGCAGGTAGCAGGAGGATTTAGGGAGTGATGGGGGATGGGATGTTAAGAAAGTAGCAAACAGAAACAGCCATGCTACATGCTCAATGTCTTGGAAACCTTACAGTGGAGAACTAATTCCCATTCTTTTTGGTACCTTAGCTGAGGCCACCCCCATATCCAAAGCTCTCTCCTAGTTCCAATAATGGCTGGGATCTTGCTCTAAGGCCCCTAGGGAAGACTGGAGACTTAGAGAAGTTGTAACCAGGAGACCATGCTGGGATCTTACCAATTCCTCTATCTTGCTACCGAGCTGTTTGTTTGTTAGATTGCTGGAATCCAGGGCTACTGCTAGCTCTTGATACCGACTCTGAGGCGCATGCAGAGAGGAGGAAGAAACAAAGGGAGGATTGGGGTAGAAGTGGAGAGAATAATCATTAGGATGGGGGAACAGCTAAGACAGTTTTACGGGGTACAAGACACTCTCCTCCCCACTATGGCTAAAGATGAGAGTCTAGTCTTTAGCCTAGCCCAACAAAGGCCCTGAGCCACTTACCTCCAGGTCCTTCATGTTGGTAGAAGACACTGGGCCCTCCCCATTGATATAGGATGTGGACTGGAAGAAAGAATTTCAAGTGGGATTTTCCTTAACCTAAATATTCCCCACATCCTCCAATTTTCTTTTCTTCTCTTTTCACACACATACACAACCCTTTCATTAATTAGCTTGATCCCTTCTCTCTCCAACCCATCAGCCTATTTCTTCTGGCCCATATATTCCTTCCCCTTCTAATCCTTCTAATCCACCCTACCCACACTAATACATTCCAAATTCCAATGTTAAAACTAAAAGCAAACTAACTTGGAGATCCTCTGGTTTGGGGGTTCTTAGCCTGGGGTCCATAAACTTGGTTTTTTTTTTTTTAAGTATTTTGATAGCTCTATTTCAATATAATCTGTTTCCTTTGTAATCTTATGAATTTTATTTTGTTCACTTAAAAATATTATTCTGAAAAGGGATCCACAGGCTTTACCAGACTGCCAAAGGGATCTATGACAAAGAAAAAGGTCCCTGCTCTAGTCTAACTTCTTCATTATACAAAGGAGGAAACTGAGGTCCAGGAAGGTAACATTAATTGACCAAGGTCACACAACTAATAATAATCGAAAGCATTTACACAGTTTTAAGGTTTGCAAAGCACTTTACACATGTTTACATAATTCATTTGAGCCTCACAGCAACCCTGAAAGGTAGGTACTATTACTATCCCACTGTACAGATGAGGAAACTGAGACTGAGAGAAATTAAGTGACTTGACTAGTGTCACACAGATAGTAAGTATTTAAGGCAGGATTTGAATTCATGTCTTCCTGACTCCAAGTCCAGTGTTCTATGCACTGGACAACCTAGCTGCCAGTGAGAAACAGAATAAAAATATAATCCAATTTCCCTGACTCTCTACACAATACAGTACTCTACATTATAAATACTAATCACCTTTACCGTGTCCTCTCTAGTCCTGCCCCAAACTTCCCAGACCACACTATCCTTTCCTGCCTGTCCCCATATGCCACCCTACCTCAATCCCCATGCTACCTGGGAAACAAGACCATTGAGTTGTTCTGAGATCTGCCGCAGGCTCTCGGTAGAAGACAGAGATCTGGAAGACATTCATGAAGGAAGTTCAATACAACTGGGTGGAAAAAGGAAGGGCACAGAGAATAAGATGACTTGGACCCCCCGGCCTGTCTCTGGGAGACAACTACCCTTGATAGACACTCACTTGCTTTCTTCCATAGGACTTGGACCATTCTCAATCTCACAGTTCTGTTGGGAGGGAAATAAAAAAGATGGGGTCACATAACTCTGGTGTAATTACCACTCAGGGACAGAATGGGCCTTGCTAATTTCAGCATCCCCTTCTTCCTATCCCAAGGGTAGCCAAATGGGATAGAAAGCCATAGACCTGGACTCACCCCAGACTTGGGCTCACTTAAGCCAGAGGAGGAACCAAGCTACCCAGGAAAAGGGAAGAGGGGAGACTCCCAAAGAAGTACCTGTATCAGATAGGTACGATGCTGTCAGGGACAAAGTTGAGATGACAAACAAGTGGGATGGTAAGGAGCACAAACCTGAGGCGAGGCCATGCTAGTGGGGCAGGGGGGACTGGTACGGGGGGGATGGGCACTGCCAAAGGGCACGGTGACATCTGCAGGCAGCAGGGCAGGAGCAGCACTGTCTCTGGATGCCTGTTACAGAACAGAGCAAGGGGGTTACAGTGACATGCAGGGAAGGACACTGGAAGATCTCTAGGTAGAGATGGGACATGTGGTAAGGGAGGTGGTGAAAGGGAGAAAATGAACAGATACTTTTCAATCAGGGAATGCCCCTTGCAGTAGTCAAAGTAATGGCTGCACACTCTAATCCAGGATCTGTGCTAAGTCCCTATCCATTCTGTCTTCAGGTCCCTCCACAGGGGCAAGTGTGAGAGTGCCAGAGTTCAGAGTAGGGACAGCACAATCACCTTTACATATATACCTTCTTCTTTCTAGAACCCCCAAAAAATGGCAGCAAAAGGCTCTAACTTCTCTAGCACTTAAAGTGCTAGAAAAGAAGGGCAGAATGTAGCCAAAGGAAAGAGACTACTTTCCAAAAAATCTAGTTTGCTTTCAGGAGCGACCCTGGCTCCTTTTGGAACCCTCGCTCTGCCACCTGCCTGATAGTGAATCTCAGGGACAACGAAACAGATGCAACCATGCTTAGCAGACCTACTTCCTATACGCCCTCACTCCCAAGCTATTTTTCTGGACCCAGGTCTTCTCAGAGAGAAATTACCTAATTAGAGTATTGACAACAAACTGCAATTATTTTACCAGCATCACCCAAACCTCTCCTCTCCAGAAAGATCCTTTCAGTCAAACAGCAACTCAGGAACAAGAGAACAACCACTGCCCAAGTCCACCCCCAGGACTCCTAGCATCTCGGAGATTTCAGATCTTCCCCCTCTGAGGCAGCAGATCCAGAGCATTATTATAGATGGAGATCTAATGTCCTGTGGAATAATGACCAACCCCTTGCCTTCCCTCACTGGCTCTGCCTAACAAAGCTTCAACTCTGAAAGAGATTCAATTCTAGGTCAAAGCCCAAACAACTACCCATATTTTATGTTAGGAATCTGGTTGAGCTCTAGGGGGGCCCCACCTTCTTAGAAGCTCATTGGGAGAAGAGAATGACATTGCCTTTATTCTAACCAAGCAAGTCCAGTTTTGGACGGAAGTGGGGAAATGCATCTTTGTGGGGAAGCTTCAGCATGGACAGGAAAGGAAAAGCATTTCTGTGTGGAAAATGGAGGTGCTCCTTTGAATTTCCAGACCCATTTCACTCTCCTGATACAGAAGAGCTAGGGGAAGACTCAGTAATGGGCAAATGGCGCCTTTTGCCTATTTATTTCCCTGTGCTATGATCACTGTCCCTTGGGCCCAGTTTTGCCTTGCCATTTTCTATGATTTTTGTTACCGATTAGCACAGATGGGATACTATTCATTTTACAGATATGGAAAATGAGTTCCAGAAAGGTTAAGACTTAAGGACCTGAGCCATAGTACTGGTGCAGGTAGGAAATGACAACACTGGGATCCAAACCCAGATCCTCTGATTCCAAATTGAGTGCTTTTTTCACTGTACCACTACGTTACTGTATATCTGTAAAGGATGGTTAAAAATATATTACAAATGTTTCTACTTTTTCTTTCCTCCACCCAAAATATTTTCCCCCACCAATGCTTCAAAGTTTCCAGAAATTTTATAACTTTATGTAGGACTACCCTAACTTAATGCTCTTGGAAGTAGAAGGTGTAGAAAATGAGAAGGAAACTGCTGAGAGACAGAGAGAGGAGAGGAGGAGAGGAGGAGAGAGGGAGAGAGGGAGAGAGGGAGAAAGGGAGAGAGAGAGAGAGAGCGCAAAGGAAATGCAATCTGGGTGATCTGGTATTTCCAGTGATGTCATAGAGCCTCTCAACTCTCAAAGCACTTTGACCGTACCTGTCTTAAACATATGTCATATTCTATTTTGTGTTATAGTCACTTATAATATAACTCCAATCTCCCTTCCAAGTCCATCAGTTCCCTGAGGGGGTGATGTCTTATTTGGTTTTGGTCTCCTCGGTGCCTCAAATCATACCTTGTGAAGGAGAGATATTTAATACATTTTGAATGAATGAATTCCCAAAAGGAAGGGGAAAGAGGTGTCTAGGAAAGGAGGCCAAGTACCCAATCACAGAATAAACCTTAGTAATCCACTAGTCCAACCTCCTTCATGATCTACATTAATAAACTTAGGCCCAGAGAGTAAAGTGCCTTGCTTGAGGTCACATAACTCCTCAGTGGCAGAGTTGAGTTTAAACTATAGTTTCCCTACTCCTACATATCAGCGGCCTTTCCTCTAACACCACATTCTCTTCCCCAAGTAGACAAGATATGCCATATTACCTCTCCCTGCTGGGCCAATTAGGTGTGAGAAGTTTTGAAAAACTAAAATACCAAGTACTTCTCTCTTCCTCATCAAAGCCAACAGTTGACCTTCCCCATCGCTTTACCCATGACCATATAAGAAACAAGATCTGGCCCCAGTTCTACCTCACTTCTCAGGTCTTACAGTCTTCTCCTGTTGCTGTAGAAAGAAGTGCCAATATCACTGCCTGATGTGGATCACCTGCCATTTGGTTTGGCAGAAGAAATCCAATGCCCAGGAGGTGGGAACCACCGCCCATCCATCTTCCAGCTTCACCTCCAAGGAATAGGCTGAAACCAGAGTTGGCAATCCCCCCATCAATAGCTTGATCTTACTTTCTGCCCAATCCCTGAGGAATCCTGCCAACTGGTATCCCAAGTACAGCTGGTAGTGCTCATCAAGGCCAAGTAGGCAGTTTTTTTCAGTCCCACTGGGACATCCACTCTACTGCAATTTGGGCTGCAATCCAAAGGGGGCCGTTCTCTGGAATCCCCTGACAATCTAGACTAGGGCAGCCATTTGTCCAATCTTCTTCCACTCCTTTGATCATTTTCTTCTGTTCTTTAATATCTCTCCTCCTCTACAAGCAAGAAGCACATTGCCTCATTCCCAAGGCTTTCCAGCCCTCTGCCCACTCCTACATTTTTGTATCACAGCATCTCACCCTGCCCACCCAACAATGATCCTTCTCCTATGCTTCTCGACCATTTATTTATGAGAAGACTTTTTAAGGCATCTCAAAAAGGAGAAGGGACTCCCCATTTTCTACATAATTTTCAAGCTTAGTACCCTTCAAAGGTTATTTAAAACATTCCTCAACCTGGAAGCACTAAAACCATTTCAAACAAATGACCATCTAGCTTATTTTTTTTAAATCTAGACTATTCCTATCAGAGCTCTGCAGCACCACTTCTATACACTAGCCTGTTTCACTGTCACACCTTCCTTCCAGAGAAGATGGTCCCTTCCTAAGATCTACCTGAATCCCTCCAGTTTCAATATAAATCCATCTTCTCTTTCTTTATCCCAAACCAAACTACATCTGTTAATTCTCAAAAACCCAACACTTCTTTGTCCCACCCAAGTTGGACAGATAGTTTGAGGACAGACCCAGAGTATTTCTTACATATTGTATAGTGACCAACAGAACAGAAATTTTCTGAAGACTCTCCTGACTCTACCTTTAGCTACAAAATGCATTTTACTTTCTTGTAGATAACAACGGGGTAGGAAAGGGAAAAAAACACAACCAAGTAGGTGAACGTGAAGGAGTAATCAGGCCACCATGGGTTAATGACAGCAACAGAAAAATAAAGCAGGAGGTCATCCCAAAACCCAGAGAGGTCTTGGGGGCATGCAGAGCTGGGAAAGCAAGCCAGTGAGAGGGGACCTCGGCACTGTCTCACCTTCCGCTTGTCCAATGGGGGTAACGCAACCCCATTGGAACGGTTAAGGTCGGACACCAGCACCTTCAGAATGTCCTGAATCTACAAGAGGCGAAAAGGGAGAAACAAAAAGGGAGGAAGAGAGAAAGAGAGGTGGCTTAGAGGGAGGAGATAGAGTTGGGAAGGGTGGAAGGGATGGGCTTGAGGAAATGGGGGTGAGGATGGGAATTGAAGGTGGCTAGGGTGAGGACCCAATCCATAAACAGGGGCTGGGAATAGCCTTCCTAACATCCATTTTTGGCTTTGCCATGAGCAGATGTTTAATATAATCCAGCTGAGTTGGAGAGAAGTTCACAGAATCACAAAGTCCTAAAACAATGAAGCTAGAAGTGCCATCTAAGATTACCTAGTATATCTCTTTTACTTCCTTTAAGCTGAGGATCAGAGGAGTGAAGTGACTTACACAAGTCATACAGTGAGTAGCAGAAATGGGACAAGAACCTAGATTTCTTGATTTCCAATTTCCAGGTCTTTCTATTATATGACTTCACCCCCACCATGACTTTGCTAGTATCTCTTAGAGGGAAAGGCAGGTGGCTTGGTGCCGTTTTCATTTGTAAGGCTTCTTCTGGGGATGGGGAAAAACTGTCCGCTGAGTCAGGTCATCAGCTCAAACATCACCCCTTTTCTCCATCTTTCCAAGGGAGTGTTTCTAGTTAAGACTCACATCCTCAGGAGAGTGTCGCCCACCAGACGGAGGAGTCTCAGGGTTATTGCCATCTTTTGTTTTCCTTTTCTTCTTGGCTCCTGCTGGGGCACTGGGGCTGGTCTTCTGTTGATACTCCTTCAACTACGGAAAGGAAAAGGTTAGGGTTGGAAATGGTAAGGTTCACGATCCAGGGTCCAGGACATTATTTCCCCAAGGAAGTACAAATTATACGATAAGGTAGGCTCATGAAGAAAGCATGTTGTGGCTAGGAGGTCAAACAACTAGGTTTGGATTCCAACTTTGCCCAAAGGCTCTCTAGGTGCTGAGAAATGATTCACAGTTCTGACACTCAGTTTCCTTAATAAGTCATACTTCCGTGGTGCTTTAAGGTTTACAAAGCATATTCCTCAGAATTAGTTGGTAAAAGAAGGGGAAATGACTTGACCAGATAATTAAGTGTAAGAGCCTGGACTCAATCTCAGGTGTTCTAACTCTAAGTCTTTTGCTACCCCGCAAAAGTAACTTCTCTCCCAACCCTTACAGATTTCCCCCCATTTTAAGTTCTCTCCCTTCCTCTGATAAATGAGCATATCTTATCCCAGGGGGCAATGAGTGAAAAGTATTTGGGTTCCAGGAATTTAGTTAATAAGAACGTGTGGTGGAAAGGTGAAAGAAAAAACCATGGACCTTTCAAAAGAGCTGGAATCTGGGCAGAAACAATCCTCTCATTCACCTTTCAAACATGTTTTGAATCTTTGAGAGCATAAGAATCAAGGAACTGGATAAATTTAGGATATTACTAGTCATCAGCAGCAGCAACAGCATCAATGTTAGGTCTCTGAATTTGCACAGTGATGAAGTCATTCCAGGTCTTTGGGCCTCCTTCAAAGTGTTCCCAAGGGACTTAAGAATTTCCCCAGAGGTGGTAATTTAAAAAATCCTGTCCATTTCCCAGGCCAGAAGGCTATAATGACAACTTGGAAAGGGAATGGTTACCTAACTTCATTCCAAATCCTCCCCACATGGGTTACTCTGAGAGAAACAATGATCTACTCCCCTCCATAATATTACTCTATGTGGTCCTTCCACACATACCTTCCCCCACTCCACTTCCAACTCCCACCATCCCTAACTCTGGAACCCCAGGTCTGGGTCTGAGGCAAAGGGGAGTCCAATGCGGAGGGTTGGGAAGGGTGTAGAGCAGGCTGGAAGAGGTTTGGGAAGGGCCCGGAGGGAGGAAGTCCAGGACGGCATCGGATTCCCACAGAGCGGGCGGGGCAAGCCTAACAGCTGGCTTGCCCAAGCCTTCACCTTGGGGTCCCTCCTAGGGAATCGGGGTTTTCGCGGGGAGTGGAGGCTGGGGGCTCCAGGGGCGGTGGGGCGAGGAGGGGGGTATATCCCTCCAGGCACCAGCTGTGTGGGGCGGGCGGGGGGAGAGGCCTTTCCGGGAGGCCAACAGCTGGGCCTGACGTCACGGGCCCGGGGAGAGGGTGTCACGGGCCCAAAGTCACCAAGGGGGCGGCGGGGGAGGGGCGTGGGGCGCCAGAGATTTGCGGAAGTCTTTGGGGGGGGTTCGGGCTCGAGACCTGTGGGGTTCAGGAACTGGGACCTGCAGGACTAGGGACGAAGACCCTGAGGGGATCGAGGAGGGAGAGTGAGAGGGGCCTCAGAGACCGGCGGGGGAGACCCGAGGAGAATCAGGAGGGTGATCTGAAGGGATCCGGAAGGGGATCTGTAGGGATCTGAGAGAACCAAAGAAAGGCTGGATCTGTGAGGGGGTCTGTCAGGGTCCAGGCGGCGGGAAGGGAAGGGGCGGAGCCGAGCCCGCGAGTGTAGGGGCGCCTCAAGAGCGTTTACCTTCTTTTTGGCCGCGGCCAATTTGCTCTGCCGGGTCTCGTCCGCCATCCCGGGCCGGGGAGGGGAAAGGCGGGGGGAGAGGGGGGGGCCACATCACCGTGATCCCGGCAACCACCGCGGCATTCCATCCAGCAGCCACCGCGCCGCGCCCTCTCCTCCCATAGGGAGGGCGAAGGGCGGGGTCGGACAGCTCCGCGCTTCCTAGCGCCTGCGCCGTTCCCAACCACTCGCGCGTGCGCTCGCGTCCCCCGCCCCGACTCGCTACTTAGCTTCAGTCTTTCCTGTCTTCTCGCAGTCACATATCGACTGGCGCGCATTTTCTGTGTTCTCCCTTGAGAGTGCGCTCTTCCTGGTCTGGGAGCGATCCTAGGTCCCGCCACCGCTCCACTCCCCCGGCAGCCATGGAGCCCCGCGCGCTGCAGAGACCCTCGGGAGGGGAGCCCGGGACCCCGGGCCTCCGGAGGTGCGGAGGGGACGAGACTCCTCATAGACCTCTCCCCAAAGATTCGACACCCTCAGCCCCTTCAGATCCCCTCAAAACTTAGCGCCTAGCACAGTGCCTGGCTCACAGTGGGCGCTTAATAAATACTTGTTCTCCCCCGCCCCATTCTGAGCACCATCAGAGACCTCATTCCTTCTAAATGGAAGACCTCCTCCCCAAAGATCCTACCCGCTTCAGAAACCCGTCTCAAGATAAAGACTCCTCCTTTAAAAGAGACTGGCCTTCAGTGAACCCCATCAGAGACCTCATCCGCTTTAAAGAAACCAACCCAAAGTTCCAACTCCTTCCATTGACACCTCTTTCCCCAGAGCCCCTCAGCTTCTTTGAGACACTCCTTATGGACCCTCTACCCTTTAGAGTTTACAGGTCCTTAATCTCTATCCCTTCCCAAATGCCGTGGCCTGAACGACCTGATCCAGTTTCCCTTTCCCACCCGTCCTCACTCCAGAGGGTCCCCTAACTCTCAGGTAACCTTGTAGGGTTCTCCCCTCTTCCCACAATCCCTGGGTCTCTAACCATCCCTTTTACTTGGTTGCTTTCCAGGGCACGACTGGGACTCCCCAAACGCCATTCGGCAGCATTTCGATCCCCTGTGAGTATGTCTGCAAGCTCGCATGCTTCTTCCAAGGACTCCTTCCCTCCTTCCTCCCTGTGCCATCTCAATTTTCCCTCCTGCCACACAGGCCGTGTATCTTTCCCCAATCTCTCTGGGCCTGCTCAGTTATAGCACAGCAATCCTTTTCTTGTTCTCTTTGATTCCATAGCAGACGTTTTCACAGCATTTTTTCCAAACCTTTCCTTCCATTTCCTTTCCTCATGCCTCCAATGTTTCCTTCAACCTTCACTAGATTTATGCTGCCATAATAGGTATTTAATAAATGTTTGATGAATTGAATGACTTACCTGCCTCCTTGACTAAGGTGATGCAGGACATTGCTATTTCATCCAACTCCCTCCACCTCAAAATATTTCTGCCTGTAAGTATGTTTTCTCATCTTCACCAGACTTAGATGAAGTCCTGCCCAAAGCTAATCTCCCCTGTGTCTTTCTTCTGCTTTCTTTAGGACCTGGCTCCATAATTTCTCTCAACAATCTTTTCCTGCCAACTGGTTGCTCCCACTCTACCTTTAAACACAGGGATCTCCCCAAAAAACTTTGTTTGATACTACTGCCGCTACTAGTTAACATCCTATTTCTCCCTTCCACTTCTTTGCCAAACCTACCTGCTGCCTTCTTTACCCACCTGCTCGTTAACCCTTGGCAGTCTTATTTCTGCCCTTTCCACTCTACCCAAACTCTTCAGAGATCTCCAGTGACCTTTTAATTGGCAAACCCAATGGCCTTTTTTTTTCATCCTTCATTCTCCTTTACCTCCTTGCAGAAAGTGATACCGTTCTCTACTGCCTACTTCTTGAAATCCTCTCTTCCCTGTTCATGAGTCAATACTATTCTGCTTTTGCAACTCCTTGACTGTTCATTCCTCTAGCTCATTTTCCTCAGTTCCCTGTTCTTCTCTTTCTCTTTCTCTACTTGACAACTTACTCTATGGTTTTCAATTGTCATTTCTTTTGACGTTTGGTCAATACTTCTGTTCAATGACTTCCAAATCCATATCTCTCATTCTGACGTTTCAGATGAGTTTTACATTTCCAACTGCCTCCTGGATATTTTTCCATCTCGATGTCTTGCTTTCATCTCACTAGATGGACTCTGTGCATCTAAAATGATCTCATCAGTATCTCCTTGTCAAACTTGCCCCTTCCTCCTGACTTAACTAAAAAAAAAAGTCATCTGTGATCTTTCTCTCTCCCTCACCCCCATGTTTATCAGATCCTGTATGTTCTTCTTTGTAATGTCTTTCCCGCCTGTAACATTTCATTTCCATGGACACAACCCCAGTTCAAGTCCTTGCCACTTCATTCATGAACTATTGGCCTCCTCACTCTTACCATTACCAGTCTTGCCTCTAACCCACCATTCACACTACCATTTCCAGGTTCATTTTGCCAAAACACATCATATTACCCTCTAGCTCAAAAACCTCTAGTAATGCCTAAATAGCTGAAAGATTAGTTTGATACTTCTGAACCAGATATATGACTTTATACAATCTGACCTTGTTCTACCTTCTGTCTTTATTTCTAAATACTTCTTTTACTCCAGTCATACTGGTCTCATCATCCTCACAAAATTCCAAATTCATTTCTACCTCTGTGGCTGTATTCATACCAGCCTGGGATGCTCCCTCCTTTCTTTCTATCTGAATCCTACTCATTTTTCTTTTAAAAAAAAATTATGTAATCCCTGACTTTGATGTAATTTCAATACACGTTAGATTAGGGTCATTTTGATGTTTTTGTTGATGCATTTTTAAAAAATCAAAATCATGGTGGCTAACATTTACCAGCCGCAGGTTGGCATATCCTTATATCCCATGGTTTATCCCCAGGGATGCTCTCCATGTGTACCTTCACAATGAAAAACTCTGATATTCCTTCCATCATAACCTATCATTCCATTTCTCCCTATGTCTTACTCCTCCTAAACCTATTCTTCACCTCATAATGACCTCTAGTCCATCCACCCTTCATTACTTTCTCAACTTTGATCTTATAATTAACTAGGTTGACTCCATTTTGCCCTCCAGTTTTGATTCCTTATTCCCTTGTCTGTTGACAATCATGGTTTACCCAAAATTAACCATTACTCCCACCACCTGCCTCTTAGGCTCCTACTTGTGCTGCTGAACAAAGCTGGAGAATATCATGCAACCAGGCTGACTGTATGCATTACTAATTTATATTATCTAACCTTACTGGGGCACTCCCTGTAGCAAAGCAGTCCTTTTTCTCCTCCCTAATTGATGCTCTATCCCACTTTGCACAGAGGCTGTTTCATATTTTATCTTCTCTCCTCAAACTTCCCATCCCTCCCCCTCTTTCCCACCTCTCAGTGAAGGATCTCAACTATTTTTTCATACAGTTTTAATATTTTTATTTTTTAATTACATTTTATGTTGAATGTTGGAGGGGATGTGAGAAAACTGGGATACTAATGCACTAGTGGTGGAGTTGTGAACTGATCCAACCATTCTGCAGAGCAATTTGAAACTATGCTCAAAAGGGTATAAAACTGTGTATACCCTTTGATCCTGCAATACTATTACTAGGTCTATATCCTAACGACATCCAAAAAAAGGGAAAAGGACCTATTTGCATAAAAATATTTATAGCAGCTCTTTTTGTGGTTGCTAAGAATTGGAAATTAAAGTGATGCCTATCAACTGGGCAATGGCTAAACAAGCTGTGGTATATGATTGTAATGGAATATTATTGTGCTATAAGAAATGACAAGCAGGAAGATTTCAGAAAAACCTGGAAAGACTTATATGAACTGATGCAGAATGAAGTGAGCAGAAGCAGAACATTGTACACAGTAACAGCAATATTGTTTGATGAAGAACTGTGAATGACTTAGCTACTCTCAGCAATACATTGATCCAAGACAATCCTGAAGGACTCATGATGAAACATGCTATTCACCTCCAGAGAAAGAACTGATATTGT
Organism: Vombatus ursinus; assembly: GCF_900497805.2. Taxonomy (NCBI): domain Eukaryota; kingdom Metazoa; phylum Chordata; class Mammalia; order Diprotodontia; family Vombatidae; genus Vombatus; species Vombatus ursinus. The sequence goes on along the minus strand of NW_020954571.1, from coordinate 11,564,739 downwards.
TTGAATACAGACTGAAGCACGCTATTTTTCACTTTCTTTCGTTTTATTCAAGTCTTCTTGTACAAAATGACTAATATGGAAATGTTTTACATAATTGCACATGTATAGCTTATATGTGATTGCTTAGCATATCAGGGAGGGATAGAGTGTGGAACTCAAAACTTCAAAAAAAATGTTAAAAAATTGGAAAATAAAATAAAATTATATTTTATTTTAACATTCATCTTTTAAAATTTTGAGTTCCCAGTTCTCTCCTTCCCTCCAACCTCCATTGAGAAGGCAAGCAATATTATATTAATTATACACATGAATTCATGTCAAACATTTTCTTTTTTTTACTTTTTTCTTTTTTTAAATTCTTTTTTTTATTTTTAGTTTTCAACATTTACTTCCACAAGATTTTGAGTTCCAAACTTTCACCCCAACTCGCCCCTCACCCCCACCCCAAGATGGTATGCATTCTGAATACCCCTTTCCCTAGTCTGCTTTCCCTGCTATCTCTACCCCCTTCCCCTTCTATTTTCCTGTAGGGCAGGATAGATTTCTGTACCCCATTTCCTGTATTTCTTATTTCCCAGTTGCATGTGAAAACAATTTTTTTTTAAACATGTGTTTTTAAAACTTTAGGTTCCAAATTTTCTCCCTTCCTCCCTCCCCACCTACCCTCATTGAAAAGGCAAGCAACTCAATATAGGCTATACATGTGCAGTTATGCAAAACACTTCCATAGTAGACATGCTGTGAAAAACTAACTCTATTTCCCTTAATCCTATCCCGCCTCCCCCCCATTTATTCTATTCTTTTGACCCTGTCCCTCCTCAGAAGTATTTGCTTCTGATTACCCCCTTTCCCAATCTGCCTTCCTCTCTATCATCCCCCTACTCTCTTGTCCCCTTCCCCTCCTATTTTCCTGTAGGGTAAGACAGATTTCCATACCCAATTGAGTGTGCATGTTATTCCATCCTTAAGTCAAATCCTATGAGAATAAGATTCACTCGTTCCCTCTCATCTTCCCCCATTTCCTCTCCACTGCAAGAGCCTTTTCTTTTCTGTTTTTTTTTTGTGAGATAATTTACCCCATTCTACCTCTCCCTTTCTCCTTCTCCTAGTATAATCCTCTCTTACCCCTTAATTTTATTCTCCAGATATGACCCCTTTATCTTCAACTCACCCTGTGTCCTCTATCTATCTATCTATATCTCTATATACATACATATAATTTTTTCCCTCCAACTACCCTAATACTGACAAAGGTCTCATGAGTTACAAATATCATTTTTCCATGCAGGAATGTAAACGTTCAACCTTAATAAGTCTCTTATGATTTCTCTTTCCTGTTTACCTCTTCATGTTCCCCTTGAGTCTTGTATTGGAAAGTCAAATTTTCTATTCAGCTCTGGTCTTTTTATCAAGAATGCTTGAAAGTCCTCTATTTCACTGAATGACCATTTTTTCCCCTGAAGAATTATACTTAGTTTTGCTGGGTAGGTGATTCTTGGTTGTAATCCTATCTCCTTTGCCCTCCAGAATATTATATTCCATGCCCTGTGGTCCCTTAATGTAGAAGCAGCTAAATCTTGTGTTATCCTGATTGTGTTTCCACAATACTTAAATTGTTTCTTTCTGGCTGCTTGTAATATTTTCTCCTTGACCTGGGAACTCTGGAATTTGGCTACAATATTCCTAGGAGTTTTCCTTTGGGGATCTCTTTGAGGAGGAGATCAGTGGATTCTTTCAATTTCTATTTTGCCCTCTGGTTCTAAAATATCAGGGCAGTTTTCCTTGATCATTTCTTGAAAGATGATGTCTAGACTCTTTTTTTGATCATGGCTTTCAGACAGTCCAATAATTTTTAAATTCTCTCCTGGATCTATTTTCCAGGTTGGTTGTTTTTCCAATGAGATATTTCACATTATTTTCTAATTTTTCATTCTTTTGGATTTGTTTTACAGCGTCTTAATTTCTCATAAAGTCACTAGCTTCCAATTCCTCTATTCTAATTTTTAAGGAAGTATTTTCTTCAGTAATCTTTTGGACTTCCTTTTCCATTTGTCCAATTTTGCTCTTTAGGGCATTCTTCTCTTCATTGGCTTTTTGGACCTCTTTTGCCATTTGGGTTAGGCTGTTTTTTAAGGTGTTATTTTCTTCAGTATTTTTTTGGATCTCCTTTAGCAAGCTGTTAACCTGCTTTTCATGATTTTCTTGCATCACTCTCATTTCTCTTCCCAGTTTTTCCTCTACTTCTCTTACTTGCTTCTCAAAATCCCTTTTGAGCTCTTTCAAGGCCTGGGACTGATTCATATTTTTCTTTTTTGGATGTAGGAGCTTTGACTTTGTTGTCTTCTTCTGGTTGTATGTTTTGATCTTCTTTGTCACCAAAGTAAGATAATATAGTCTGACTCTTTTTGTGCTGCTTGCTCATGATCCCAACCAATTACTTGAGTTATAAACTCTTTGTTAAGGTAAGAGTTTGTTTCCAATGGGGAGAATGTACTGTCCCAAGCTTCGGGGGTTTGTACAGCAGTTTTCAGAGATACTTCTAGGGACCTGAAAAATGTCAGTTCTTCCAAGGTGCTATGATAAGGAATGAGGTGTTTCCTCTCCACCGCCAACAACCACGCCAGCGCTCCTCCTCACCAGCGTTCTTCCTCACCCCAGGACCATCCCTCAGAACTGTGCCCCAGATCCAAGCATGGGCAAAGCAAGAGATTCCTGCCTCAGCCCTGGCGAAGAGATCCTTGCAATCCCCCTCTGATCAGCCACTAGATTCCCCCTCAGTCTGTGGGCCGGAAGCTCAGGAGGCAGCCTCGGCCCACACTGGGGACTTGTGGCTGAGACCTAGCTTCTTCTCTCACCGCAGTCACAGACTTTTCCCACTGACCTTCTAAGTTGTCTTTGGCGTTCGTGGGTTGAGAAGTCTGGAAACTGCCACAGCTGCCCACGATTCAGCCCTCTGAGGCCTGCTCCAGGGTTGCTGCGGCCTCTGAACTGCGCTTCTCTCCCAGCCTGCCGCAATATACCTTTCCGATCCGCCATCCAGGTTGTCTTGGGCTGGAAATTTGTTTTACTCTGTTTTTTTGTGGGCTCTGCTGCTTTAGAATTTGTTTAGAGCCATTTTTTATAGGTATTTGAAGGGGTATGGGGGAGAGCTCTAGCAAGTCACTGCTTTCCTTCACCATCTTGGCTCCGCCCTGCCATGTAAAACATTTTCATATTAGCCATGTAGCAAAAAAAGTATGCTTCAGTCTACATTCAGGTTCATCAGTTCTCTCTCTGGAGGTAGATAGCATTTTTCTTTTCGAGTCTTTTGGAATTGTCTTGGATCATTGTATTTATTAGAGTAACTAAGTCTTTCAAAGTTGACTGTCGTTGCAATATTGCTGTTACTGTGTACAGTGTTCTCCTACTTCTGCTCACTTCACTTTGCATCAGTTCATATGAGTCTTCTCAGGTTTTTCTCAAACCACCCCTTCATAATTTCTTATAGCACGATGGCATTTCATCATAATCATATATCACAACTTGTTTAGCTATTCCCTAAATGATTGGCGTCCCATCAATTTCCAATTCTTTGCTACCACAAAGCTTCTATAAATAGCTTTGTACATGTGGGTCCTTTTCCTTTTTCTCTGATCTCTTTGGGATACAGACCTAGCAGTGGTTTTGCTGGGTCAGAGGGTGTGCACAGTTTTATAGCCCATTGGACATAGTTCTGAATTGTTCCTTTGCTGGATCTTCATCCTCGTTCCCCTGTATCAGTTGTGGGTATACCCCAGAGCTTTGTCTTGTGCTCTTTTCTTTCTTCTTCTACATTCTCTCACCTGGTTAAGCTGACAAGTCTATGCTCCAGGGGATTAAACTGACAAGTCTATGCAGATGACTTCCAGATCTATATAATCAGCTCCAGTCTCTCTCCTGAGCTGAAGTTTTGCATCACCAACCTCTATTGTACATTTCTAACTGCATTTTCCATAAGTATCTCAAACTCAACATGTCCAAAACAGAACTCATGATTTTTTCTCCCCAAACCCGCCCCTCTTCTGAACTTATCCAGTCACCTAGGTGCACAGCCTCAGTGTCGTCCTTGACTCCTCACTTTTACTTCACAATCTTCTTTCTTTCACCGAATCTTCTCTTGCACATCTTTCCTTCTCTCTGCTTACACAGCCCATCACTCGAGTTCAGACTCTCATCCCCTCTTGACTATTAAAAGACCCTCTTAATTGGCCTTGCTGCCTGCCTCAGGTCTCTCCTTACTCCAATCCATTTTCCCTCACAGCTGCCAAAGTGATTTTCTGAAATTACAGGTCTGCCCATATCATCTCTAGTGATTTCATGTTACTTTAGGTCCAACTTTAAACCCTTCTGTCTGTCACTTAAGGTTCTTCACAATCTGGCCCCTTCCTATCATTCCAGTTTTATAACACATTACTTCCCTCCATAGTCTAATCCAGGGGTGGGGAACCTTCAGCCTAGAGGCCCTCTAGGTCCTCAAGTGCAGCCCTTTGACTGAATCTAAACTTCACAGAACAAATCCCCTCAGTAAAAGGATTTGTTCCTAAAACTAAGACTCAGTCTAAAGGCTGCACCCAAGGACTTAGAAGGCCACCTTGAGGCCAAAGATTCCCCACCCCTAATCTAGTGAAACTGGGCTATTTGTTGTCTCTCACACACAGTACTCCATTTCCCATCTCTATATCTTTGTATTGGCAAACAATAGATTGTTCCCTCAGTCGTCTTCTTTTTAAGCTTTAGTCTCTCCCTGTCATCTACTGGTTCCTTTTCAGCTGCCTGCAAAGGTACCCAAGTCTTCTCCATTCTAAAAACCTTTAGTAAATCAGTTAGGTGGCACAGTAAATAGATAGAGTGCTGGCCCAGGAGTCAGTAAGACCCAAGTTCAAATCTGTCCTCAGATATTTGATGCTTACTGGCTGTGTGACCCTGGGCAAGTCACTTAACCCTGATTGCCTCACCAAAAAGCAAAAACCAAAAAACCCTTTAGTAGACCCTGCTTTCCCCTCAAGCTAAATTTCTTCTTTCTTTCAAAGCTAAATTCTTCAAAAGAACTGTCTAAATTAATATTTACTTCCTATACTTTGATTTTTCATTTTTTAGCCTTTTGCAGTCTGGCTTCTAACCTCATCACTTCAGTTGAAGGTGCTTTGTCCAAAGTTAGCAGTGATATTTTAATTGCCAAATCTGTAGGTCTTTTTTGCAGACCTCATCCTCTTGCACTCTGCAGCATTTGGCAGTGTTGGCTACCTTCTTTTCCTGACTCTTTCTTTGGATTTTTGTGACACTAGTTTCTCATGGTTATCCTCCTACCTGTCATATCTCCTGTTTCTTTTGCTGGCTTATCATCAGTATCATGCCCCCTAAACTGTGGGGTGTATTCTAAGATTCTGTCCTGGGCCCTCTGAGTGACCTAATTAGCTCCCATGAGTTAATTCTCATGTTGATGCAGATGCCTTCTAGATATTTCTATATCTGGGATCTCCCTACCTACCTATCTGTCTGTCAGTATCAGTCTCCCAGCTGACTTCCAGACCTACATCACCAGTTCCCTATTGTTCATTTCTTAGTGGATATCCCATGGACATCTGTCTCAAACCCCAGTCTGTCCAAAACAAACTCATTGTCTTTTCCCCAAAACCACCCCTCCTCCAAACTTTATCATTTCTGTTTAGGGTACCATTGTCCCTTCCAGTCTTCGGGGTTTGCAATCTTGGCATTACTCTTGCCTTCTCACTGTTTTTCACCCCACTATCTAGTCATTTGCCAAATCTTGTCATTTCTGCCTCCACAACATCTCTTACACTTGTTGCTTCCTCACGGTTCACACAGCTCCTACCTTAGGCCAGGCCATCACCTGGACTAGTGCAATCCCTACTAATTGGTCACTAGATGGGGAGTCAGGAAGACCTAGGTTCAGATCCCACCGAAGATATTAGCTGTGTGACTTAACTTTTCTATGCCATCTGTAAAATGAGTGATCTAGGCACCATGACCCCTTCTGTCCTTCTCAGTTCTAAATCAAAGATTCTGTGGCCATGGCACTCTGCTCAGTAAACTTCAGTGGGTCTCTTGTCCTTAGAATAAAATAAAAATTCCTCTATTTGGCTTTTAAAAAGAAATCTTTCAGGGGCAGCTAGGTGGCGCATTGGATAGAGCACCGGCCCTGAAGTCAGGAGGACCTGACCTCAAATCCGGCCTCAGACCAAACACTTGACACTTACTAGCTGTGTGACCCTGGGCAAGTCACTTAACCCCAATTGCCTAAAAACAACAACAATAACAACAACAAAAAATAAAACAAAAAAATCTTTCACAATTTGGCTTCAACTTATCTTTCTTACCTCATTATATAGCACTCCCCTTCCTGCCAGCAGCTTATGCAAGCCTCCCCATTCGTACATTTGTTGTTCCATCACGTGCAATACCTTTCCATTGCATTCCTATACTATAGTCCAGCCATTCCTGACCATTCTTCAAAGCTGAACTCACATTGATATACCTCACTTGACCACTCTAGCCCACGATGATCTCATACTCTGTAACATATGTGTGTGGGTGTGTGTATTCATACACATATTAGTAAACGAATCTCTATTGCTCATTTGGCCCTTGTATTTTAAAATATCTTTTTGTGTGTGTGTGTCTTATACCCCACCCCACCCCCTAGTGTGAGTTCCTTGAGAGAAGATACTCAGCTCAGTAAATACTTGTTGGTTGTTTGATTTCACTGAGTGTGGAAGAGCTATGAGCTCCTGGCTACAGGTCATAGGATCATTTAGTGATGGAAGGGACCTTAGAAGTCACCTAGTCTGACTCCTTTGTTTTATAGTTGAGAAAACCTAGGCTTAGAGAGCTTAAGTGACTTGCCCCCTTCTGGTGTCTTTGACATGACTTTCCATTTACACTTGAGAGGTCTTGTATGGGCCATTTTTAAATGATGTCTCCCTCATTAGAATGTGAGTACTTTTGAGCATAAGGACTGTGTTTTTGCCTTTCTTTGTATCCTCAGTGATTAGCACAATGCCTGACCATGGTAAGCACTTAGTAAATGTTTGTTGATTGGCTGATTGACTGATCCTTAGATCTGGAAAGGAAAGTCCAAATTCCTTTGTCCTACCCTTCAAAGCCTTCTACAATCTAGTACCAATATACCTTTGCAGGCTTATTTCATAAAACTTGCTTTTATAAAACATCTTACTTCATCCATACAGAATTACCTACCATTTCACAAACATGCTATTCTTTTCTGACTGTGTCTTTTGTTCACTCAGTTCCTTGTGCCTGAAAGATGTACTACCTAAGGAGGGCAGATTAGGAGGAGGGGTATTCAGAATGCTTGCCATCTTGGGGTGGGAAAGGGGCAAGATATGGGGAACTCAAAATCTTGTGGAAGTAAATGTTGAAAACTAAAAATAAATAAATTTAAAAAAAAAAAAGATGCCCTACCTCATACCTTGCTGTCTCTGCCTTTAGAAACTCATCCTTGCTTTCTTCAGTGTATTTTTTTTCCAGTTGGCCAACTGTATTTTTTAAGGACTTGTTTTCTACAGTTAATTTTTGTCCTTCCTTTTCCAAGCTATTAACTCTCTCCTGCATACCTCTCATTTCTTTTCCCATTTTTTTCTTCTACCTCTCTCATTTGACTTTTAAAATCCTTCTTGAGCTCTTCTAAGAAGGCTTTTTGGGCTTCAGACCAGTTCATATTCCCTTCTGAGGTTCCAGATGTGGGTTTGTTGACAATGTTGTCCTCTTCAGAATTTCTGCCTTGATCTTCACTCTTCTCATAATAAGAATCTATCATATGTTTCTTTTTGCTCATGGTGTTTGCTTATTTCCTGGCCTTTAAAGAGATTGGGCTCTCCTGCTGGGGAGCAGAGGGCACCGACCCAAGCTTCTTGTGTTGGGAGCCTCGGACCTGGTCGATGACTTTGTGTGCTGGGGCCTCCATTGTTGGAGGCTGTAGCATTCTGGCAGCTTACCTGGTGTTGGGCTGGAATCAGCAACACTGGAACTCTAGGGGTAGGATTAGATAGTGTGGTTCCTGGAGATTTCCTGCTCACCCAGACCTTTCCTTCCTTTTGGTTTCTTCAGCTCTTTTCAGATGCATGTTGTAGGGTGTTTATCTTCCTGGGGCCCCTTGGAGCGCTGCTTCCCTTAGTTTTGCTGAGACACTGGGAGAGCCGGTTGCTGTAGAATGCCAAGGCACCTGGTGGTTTTCCAAGCTGGTTTCCACCGGTTCCCTTGCCCTCACTGAGGCACTCGGAGGTCCAGGTGTTAGTGTTTGCCTGCTCCACCACCTGGGCTTCAGGATCTCCTCCTGGTATGCTGAGGTGGGGCTTTCCACTAGCTTGCTGGGTTGCCTCCCGTTCTGTACTGCTCCCCTTCCCCCAGGGTAAGAGGAGCCTTTCCAGTTAATCCTTCAAGTTACCTGGACTACTGGACTGCTGCACCCCATCTTTCTTCTGGTTCAGCTGTTCCAGGGTTTTTCCTGGGGTGATATTTTCTGGGCTTTCAGAGATTAAGAAGGGAGAGTAAGAGAGACTCACCTCTTACTCCGCCATCTTGGCTCCTTGAAATTGTTTTTATATGTTATTTATATGTAATATATTATAATGTGTTATGTATGTATATATGTTTATGGAACATCCAGTTCAAACTGTTCAGTAGGCCATTGAGATGCATCTAGAGGTTAGTATAGAGCTTAGAGATGATAAGTGAATCAATGTTCAATGTCATGTTCTATTTTGTGGTATAGTTTTGTGTGTGTGTGTGTGTGTGTGTATGTATGTATGTGTCTGTCTGTCTGTCTGCCTTTTGGCCCATTATAAACTAACTCCTTTAGATTCATAACTGTTATTCATCTTTTTACCCTTGTTAGCATCTCCCATAGTGCTTGACATAGATCGTCTAACCTAATCTTGTCATTTTCCAGGTAACTGAGGTCCAGAGAGATCAAGGAGATATGCTAGATAATCTATGGCAATTCATTGAAGCCCAAGGAATAATTCCAGTATTCTTTGTCAAGTAGTCTTTCCTATTCTTCACCTTGGGCAATCTTCCTCAATTCCTTCTGAATCATTCTAGGTACAGCTTCCAGGAGCCTACTCTTTAAATCTTAAGTGTTCTACTTTCTTATTTTTCCTCCAAGCATAGAGATCTACCTTCTTCATTCTCCCAGTGTCTCCAAGAGGAAAGAAGGGCTAAAGAGAAAGTGAAGTATTGGAAAAACAGTAATCCCAACCCTTGTCATTTGGTAAATGGAAAGGTAAAATCTTTATAGCACTTCAAGTTTTACAAAGTCCTTTCTTTCCAACAACCCCGGGAGGTAGGTAGTACAAGTTGAGATAGAGAAACTTGAGGTTCAGGGATGTCAAATGACTCACCCAGGGCCACATAACCAGGAAGTGTCAGCCTTAGGCCAAGGGCCTTTCCATTTTACTACACTGCTTTTGGCGGGGTAGAATTGGAAACAGAACCCAGGAGTTCAGTTGCTACGGCTACCAGAGGGGCTGATCATATTGACTGCCAGGTAGGTCAGTACTCACATCTTTTCTTGTTATGCCATTTAGGTGCCCACTCCCAAATCTGGCCAGGCTGATGAGACCAGTGAGGATTCCCTACAGCTGGAAATCCAGGAGCTAAAGCAAAAGAGGGACACTTTGGATCAGGAGATCTCCCAGTTGATGGCTGAGTACATTTATTACTAAATTTGTTGTGAGACCCTTTACCATTCAATACCATGGTTTGAGGACCCCTATATACAAAGCATCATGTTAAGTATTCAAGAAGTATTGAAAGAAGGAAGAATAGTAGCACGTGTATATCATTTTACAGTTTATAAACATCACATTTGAGGCTCATGGAACCCCAGTAAAGTTGGATAGTGCATGCCTTATGATTATCCCACTTTTATTGATGAAGAAGCTGGGAGTCAGACAGACTTTCCTCATGTTTCATAGCTAATAAATGGCAGAACCAGGACAAGAACCTCATTCTTCTGATTCCATATGTGGCCTTCTGGCTCCCTTGGCCCGTTGCAAGACCCTGTACTATACCACATGATTTCTTCCCTTGGGGAGTTTCCAGTTTGTGGAGGGAGATCCAGTCCCTGCCCTTGGGGGAACAGCACAGTGTAACCAGAGGGCTAGACCTAGCACTTGGCTCTGAAACTAACTTGTTTTATCCAGTCACTCCTTCATTTTCCTTATCTGAGGAAGAGGGGGTTGGACTACATAATTGCAAAGGTTGATTCTAGCTCTGAAATTCAGTGATTGAGCTGGGACATACACAGCTGAAAAAGATCTTAAGAATGCTTACAAAACAGCATCATTAGACATGGTTACAAAGCTGAGGGCTGGGAGTTAGATTGGCATGTTTCACTGTCTTTGATTGAGGACTTTGCATTTCTAGAGTTTCTTTTCTCTGTAGAGTTCATAGAACTACTTAGACTTCAGAGAGTCTTTGGGAAAGAGATCACATATTTTGAAAATCAAATCAGTGCCTTAACCTGTACTTTAGTAGCCTCTTAGGTCCCATATTATTCCCTCCACCAAAAGTAAAAAGCCTGTAGTTCACCTCCCTCTTGTTATAACAGTAAAAGCTGGAGGGCATGGGTGGGGTAGGGGGTGAGAGTGAAAAGAAGAGGAGCTGCATGATAGAAAAGGCTCTATTTATCCCCATTTACAAAGATACCCTGAAGTTCCTGTTATTTTAGTGTATATGACCTTCTTGGAACTCTTTCCCAACCTCTTGTTTGATTAATATTGAACATGACTAACTGGCTAGATTTTTGCTGTTTGAGTAGGAATTGATATTTGCACGTGCACGCGCACACACACACACACACTCACTCTCTGAGGCTGATCTTGTCATTTTCCTCTTGTCATTTACCAATTGTTAGTAGAAAAGAAGAATCTGTCCTTTAATATTAATAACTACGTACCAACATTGCTCACTGAATTTGAGCCACATTTTGTTGCCTTTTGGTGTCGTTTTTATTGACATTGTCTTAGTCACTGTGTACATACAATTTTGGCTGTGCTTCTTTCACATGCTGCCTGGACCTTCCCACACTTTTATGAATCCTATGAATGATATTCATCATTCCTTATGGCACAATAACATTCCATGACATTGATATAATTGCTTTGTTCAGCTGTTGTCCAGTTGTCGGGCACATATCTTGTTTGCAGCTTTTCCTTATTACAGATAATGTACTTATGAATGTATTTGTTACATACAGATCTTTTCTCATTGCCATTCACCCACTTGTAGTATAAATCCTCCAGTGTCTCCCTATGGCATACTATTAACAATTTAATTACTTTTCTTGCATGGTTCTAAACTGTTTTTCAAAACAGTACCACATGGTGGAAAGAATGTGGGACTTGACATCAGAAGATTGGAGTTTGAATGTGGTCTGTCCCTTCTGCTCTGTGCACAGTCACTCCACTCCTTGCTCCATTTTCCTCCATTATAGAATGAGGAAGTCAGACTAAATGACCTTGCAGTTCACAGAACTTTTGAGCTTTCTCTACAAATAGAAAACACCGCCCGGGGCCCCCCTTCCCTTTTTTGTTCTCGTGTATCCCACCTGCTTTCTTTGTTGGATGATAACTATAACTCATATTTCTATAGCATTTTAAGGACTTAACTCACAACCTCACTGCAAAGTGTAAACCCCACCTTTCAGATTAGAAAACTGATTCAGAGAAGTAAGTGACTTGTCAGTGGTCCCACAGCCATGACCACCAAGCCCCTGTCCACATGTCAGTCCACTTTAGTTCAGCAGATGTTTGTTATTCTTGATTGCTGTTGCAGCCGCTAATCTTCATGTGGCTTTTCATCATCTACATCTCTTTCTGTGTTTCTCAGAGGCTATGTTGTGTCCGAGTTGGAAGACCACATTTCCCTGCTCCATGAGTACAATGACATTAAAGATGTGGGCCAGATGTTAATGGGAAAATTAGGTGAGTGGCTGGAAGTTCCCTGACTTCAGAGAGACCACCTCTCCCCCTTCCACACCTCCTGCTTTGGCTTTCATACTCCTAGAAAATCCCAGTACGTTCAACTTTGCTGTCACTGCTTTGTATACATTCTTATAACTCCTTGTCTCAAACTCACTAACCAATTCCAGACACCTGGGAATGGCTAAGCAATTTGTATTTTGGTTCCTAAACTCCCTTATCCATGTGATTGACATGCTTCCTTTGGGAGTTGCCAGTAGGCTGTGACAGGTGCCAGTAATTTCCCTAGGACCCAAATGGGGACAGTTTTCTGATAATGTCCCTCCTACCCACCTCTGGTAGATAATTGGAGTATTTTTTTTTGGGGGGGTGAGGCAACTGGGGTTAAGTGACTTGCCTAGAGTCACACAGCTAGTAAGTGTTATGTATCTGAGGCCGGATTTGAACTCAGGTCCTTCTGACTCCAGAGCTGGTACTCTATCCACTGCACCACCTAGCTGCCCCAAGTATTTTAATGTATCAGGTACTATATGGATCATTTGAGAGATTCTGTTTGCCCTCAAGTTGTCAATTTGTTAATGTAGCAACAGCAAAAGAAATAGAACAGCCCTTTGTTGTTTCATGATCCATCTTGTGTCTACTAAGAATCTCCTTTTTTAGAAGCCTTTAGTCATAACTCAAGTGCCTGTCTGGGATGATTAGGTGCAGAGGGAAGATACAGATGTGCTTTTAAGTTCTTAAATTCTCTTTTCTATTATGAACATCAACAGAAATTTCAACATACAAAGAAAAAGAGGCTGATATATGAAGGTGGACTTTTTACATTTTTTTTAATTATTAAATTTAAAGTATTAAATTTAACAAGGTAGTACTTATTCAATGTTTTATTCATTTTATTCATGTTTATTTTATTCAACATTTTATTCATTCTTTTACATATTTTTAATTATTAAATTTAAAGTATTAAATTTAACAAGGTAGTATTTATTCAGTGTTTTATTCATGCTTTTTTTTAGCATCTGCCCACAGACACCCCCCAAAAATAGAAGCTCTCCATTGTTATAAATAAGTATAGAAAAGCAAAATAAATCAACACATTGGCCAAATCTGGTAATGGATTTACCATTTTGTCCATTACTTCTTTGCTAAGAGTGAAGAGGCCTGTTTCATGAAATCTTTCCTCTTTTTCTTTACATTATTGTAGTCATCCTATTAATTGTTCTGACTTTACTCATCTCACTATGCATAAGTTTATACAAGTCTTCCCAAATTTCTCTTAACTCTCCACATTCATAATTTCTTATGAAACAATAATACATTATTATGTTTGTGGACCATCACGTATTCAGTCATTCCCCCAAATGAAGGGCATCCAGTTTATTTCACGTTCTTTTAAGCTCCTTTCCAACTTAATCTAGCATCTAACATGTTGTAAACACTCAGAAAATTATTTAGCAACTAATGATCATTTTAGATCATTGTCAGAAGACCTGCCCACTTGTTTCTTGAGTGCTAACAGAAGTCTATAGGTCCCTAAGGACAGTTCTGTGAAAGTTGGAGAATTTTCCACAGATTTTTCCTCCTTCTGTAGCTGTGAAAAGGTACCTAATCTGATTCTCTTCTATTTTTTTTTAATGATGTTTTTTCTAATAGTCAGGTCCCCTATCCATTTTGAGCTTACTGTGGTATATTGTGTAAGATGTTAATCTAAACCTACTTTCTGCCCAACTGCCTTCCAGTTTTCCTAGCAGTTCTTGCCAAATAGGGATTTCCCAAGTAGTTTATATACTCTGGTTTATTAAAACTGAGTTATGAAGTACATTTGTATATAGTCTGTTTTGCTGACCTACTTTTTATTTTTAGGGGGGAAATGGGGGAAAAAATTTCATCAAGTATGTCTGATAACCAAGATATATAAGGAAGTAACACAAATATTGTATATAATACTTAAGCCATTCCCCAAAGTATATGAACAAACAGTTCTCAAGAGAAGAACTGCAAATAACCATATGAAAAATAGTTCCAAATAACTAATAATAAGAAATGGAAATCAAAACAACTCTTAGAATTTCACCTCACATCCAGGAAATGGCACAGATGATGAAAGATGGGAATGGTCAATGATGGAGGGCTTTTGGAAAGAAAGGCATACAAAAACAGTTAACATAGCTGTGAATTGGTCTAACCCAGGGGTTGGGAACCTGCAGCCTCGAACCCGTTTTGTTAGACAGTTTAAATTATGCTAAAAAAGTGACTAAAATGTTCATAGCTTTTGATCTAAAGATACCACTACTAGACACATATATATACCCCACATATGTCAGTGATAAAAGAAAGGGACCATATACATCAAAATATAAAAATTTTATTGGGGCAGCTGGGTGGCGCAGTGGATAGAGCACCAGCCCTGGAGTCAGGAGGACCTGAGTTCAAATGCATCCTCAGACACTTGACACTTACTAGCTGTGTGACTCTGGGCAAGACTCCATTGCCTAGCCCTCCTTCCCCCCCAATTTTTTTTTTTCAATCAGCAAAAATTCACCTTCTTACCCTCTTGATCCAACCCCCATGCTCCACCCCCAACCCTAATTGAAAACTAGAGAAAAAACAAATTTTTACATTGGCCTCGTCCAAAAATGTATTTGTATTATTCTACACTATTGGGTCCTAATTGGCTCCTAATAAGGAGGTAGGCACCATGTTTCACCATTAGTCCTCTGGAATCGTGGTTGGTCATTACTCTGGTAAGAATTCTTAATTCTTTCAGTTATTTGGCTTTACCATATTGTTGTCATATAAACTGTTCTCCAGGTTCTCTTCAGTATCAGTTCATAGAATTTTTCTGTCTCCTCTGAAACCATCTACTTCGTTATTTCTTTTTCTTTTTTTTTAAGTGACTTGCCCAGGGTCACACAGAACTGAGGTTCTGATTCCAGGGCCAGTGTTCTATCCATTGTGCCACCTAGCTGCCCCTTCTTCATTATTTCTTACAGCACAATAGTATTTCATCACATTTATATACCATAACTTGTTTATCCATTCATGGGCATCCCCTCCAATTACCATTCTTTGCCACTCCAAAAAAAGCTACAATATCTTTGTATATCACAGTTTGTTTTGCCCAGGGTTGATCATTCCTTTAATCTATCTTCCCTCCAATTCCTCCTCCCTCTTTCCCCCTTTCTCTATTTCCTTCTTGAGCAGCAGCATTTTTTGTAGTAGCAAAGACTTGGAAACCAAGTACCTGCCCATCTGTTGAGAAATGGCTGAACACAGTTTGTATGTTAACATGATAGAATATGGCACTGTAAGAAATGATGAATATGAAGAATGCAGAGGAGTAGGAGAAGACTTATGGACTGCAGCAGAGGGAAGCAAGCAGAACCAGGCAAACACAATGCAATGACAACAGCATAAGAAACAGTAAGAAACGAAGTGGAATATTAAGAAATTATAACAAACAGGACAGATTCATAGCTTCATGTACAGTCCTTTCCTGCTCTACACTATATATGGAAGTGTTCATCTTCCAGCTTCCAATTTAGTGTTTGCTACCAAAGTGCAAAAAAAATTATAATAAGCTTGACCCCAAAGGGAGATGTGAGGATGCACTTCCTGACCTTCTTGGTGTGGGGGACAATACCGCACATAACATTTGACTGGATGTGTTGGGTTTGTTTTTTTCTCCTTTTTAATTCTTCGTTATAAGGGAGAGAGAAGGATATGTTAGGAAATTAAAGTGACATTAAAAAATTTATTTACTTTCTTGCATTTTTTAGAGCATGGATAATGTAGAAATGTATTTTGCATGTCTGTACATATTTGTAATAGGTTTTGGTTTTTGTACTTTCTCAATGGGGAGGGGAAGAAGAGGGAGAGAATTTGAAATTGAAAGAGAAAGCTGGGCATCATCAGAAAAGACTCCCCAAGGGGCAGCTAGGTGGCGCAGTGGATAGAGCTCTAGCCTTGGAGTCAGGAGGACTCGAGTTCAAATCCGGCCTTGGACCCTTGACATTTACTAGCTGTGTCACCCTGGGCAAGTCACTTAACCCTGATTGCCTCACAAAAAAAAAAAAATAAGTATAATAATAAAAAAATAAAAAAACTTCCCAGAATAAGAGGAGAATGCTGAGGTATAATCTTTCAACATCTGTGCATGGATAAGATGATTTGGGCCCATAGGAAAAAGAATGAAAAGAACATAGAAACTGGTTTAACCTTGTAGCCAAAGATGAAAGAAGTGAAGAATGTGAGGGCTGACAAATGGGAGTCTTGAAGCTTTAGGTGAAAAGTCTGAATCCGACAGAGGGGTTTGAGGAATTTGTCGGGTCATTTTTGTGCCAGGGTTTTGACAGCATCCTCTTTTCCAATTTTCACTTCTCTCATGATATCATTCTGCTATTCCAGCCAGCATCAGAGGTGTCACCACCAAGGAGCTGTATCCTGAATTTGATCTGGACATGAATGACTAAGCAGAAAGATGGATTCCCCTGCGTCCTCCTAAGGCAGGGGTAGGTGAAAAGACCGAAGGACATCATGAAGACAAAACCTACAAGATTTCTAAGAGAGGCCAACATGGCAGAGAAAGTATTCATAAGTGCCATTCTAGAAAGGCTTGACTCATTTGGAAGGGAACATTGGGGGGTGGAGGGTGAGTGTGCATGGTTGTTGAGGGGGTGATTTCTTAGCTCTACAATTCTCTGAATTCTTAGTATTTCAGGTAACCCATCACTAGTATTCTTGACTATATCCTCTTTGTGTGTATCTATATTATATAAAAAAAAATTTCCCTTGTCCATAGCTTTGGAATTGTTACTAATTTGTGTGATGCTGCTTGTATCTTCAAACTCATAAAGACAATTTGTCTTAGGTGATATGGAATAGGACTTGAAGGTGGGTAATGGGGAAGGAGAGTAATAGGGAAGGAGAGAAGGGTTCCTCCCTTCTAGGGAGCCAGAAAAAGTGTTCTGGTTACCAATTGCACATAATTTTCCAATCATTAAAGGCAAAAATTTTATTGGTTTCCTTCACTGTGTCACTTATCCTTTATTCATTATAATCGTGAAATTTAAGTGGAGTCACTTCCCTGGGTACAGCCCCCATTTGGCCAAGTGTACCTTCCAGCTTCACTGCTCCCCCTATTCCAGCCTCCTCCTCAATGTGTCCTTGCCTCAGTCTCTCAGAAAGCAGGTGGGGGCAGGGCATCTCCAAATGGGAGGTGTCACAATCCCTGTTTGTGCCAGGTGGCAAAATATTTTCAGGGAGCATTTTAATGAACACCTACTACATACAAAGTGTTTGGAAACTTGTGGCAGTGGCCTTATCCCATATTCATTCCTCATAAGAGCTGAGAGGATAGAGACCTGATTGGAAAGGGAGGCTGAAACCAGGAATTGGATCTTGGTTAGACTTCCAAGAAACTACTTGAAATAAAGCTAAAGTAACAGTTCTAACTTTTTGAGCAGCAACTCACCTAGTCTTGGTGCTTCCCACACCCCTTCCTTCCCCATGAAAAGCAAAAAAAATCACTGAGTAAAATGCCTTTTGATCCACTATACATTCGTCTATCTGAACCATATTATTTTATATTACAGGAGGCCAGGTAAAGAACATGACAAAATAAGGGAAGGAGTAAAAAACTTTGAAGGCAGCATAATCTAAAGTTTTCAATTCCTATGTCTACAGGTAGTCTACCTTACCTCATTAGATAGAAATGTTCAGAGCATCTTCTCCAGGTTGGTGGGAGCAGTGTAATAACTCCATACCCAAGTCAGAGTTGGTATCCAGCACAAGAGTCAGCCACGTAAATGGCCTCCTTCCCCTTGACCCCCTCTCTGTCTGGCTGGGAATCCCAATGCCTCACTGACATATTCCACTGTTATACTTTGGACTAGCCAAACATACCATCGGGAAACACTTGTAGATCATCAGTGGCTATAGGATGACTACATCTTAAGTAAAACCTTTATTCTCGGTAGCCAATTCATTTTCTGAATCTCTAGAATATGTTCCGTTACAGGTGCAGCAACAGGCATGGGCCTCTGGGAGGCAGTGTCACCTCAGGGATGAATGAAAGTCCTTCAGTGACGACTGCAGCAGATTCTCTGATGCCGTGATCTTATTCTACAAAGGGTTAGCTGAACACCCTTGCACAGGAAGGTCCAGGCAAGGAGCTGGTGACATGGCCGCAGGCTTTGTTTCTGCTTTTGCAAGGGAAGCGGCTTTCTCCAGCAACCTCCCCTTGCTATCTGAAGGGAGCAGGAATTCCAGGTAGCAATCAGTTAGGAGATCTGGATTATGGTCTGAGCCATAGCTCCAACTGCTTTTAATATTTTAGTATGCTAGGTATTCTGGATAAAATATTCTAAAGACAAAGTCTGCCCTCTAGGAATATAAAAGGTCTAGGGAATTCCAGATTCTTAGCTGGAAGAGATAATCTTTAACATTGAAATGAATGCTATCCCATCTCACAGCACTGTGATGGAGGAAATAAATATCAGCACATGGTCCAGATACTAATTCCTACCTGTCCTTCCTTAAGGCCATTTCCCCTTTGACACAGAAGTCTGTCCATCAGAATATGTTCCTAAAGAAGCAGAAGGGCAGGGACTGTTTTGTTTTCCCTTTGCAACTTATAGTTTTAGAAAACTGCCTAAGGGTAGCTAGATGGCGCAGTGTTTGATAAAGCTCCAGCCTTGGAGTCTGTGAGACCCGAGTTCAAATTTTGTGTCAGACACTTTACACTTAACTAGCTGTGTGACCCTGGGCAAGTCACTTAACCCCAATTGCCTCACCAAAAAAGAAAGGGAAAAAAAAACTGCCTAGAGCACAGAGATTGTAATTGCTAAGGGTTATACTGCCAATGTGTCAAAGGTAAGGCATATCTGGATCTTGCATTTGACCAACTGTATCCACTATGACACACTGCTTCTTGCACATGACAGACATTTAAATGTTTTTTTGTATTTGACTGGCTGCCTCTTTAAACATAATGAATGAAGACTCTGATAAAGTAAAGCCCTACTTAAACTTTCCTTAATGTCCAGGTCTGGAAGAGGGTCAGGGTGAAGGTCTCACATCTAGAACCTTCAAAAGTATTGTGAGGAAGCTGCCTGACTCAAATGTTTTCTGTTGGCCAGAGTCTGTGTGAAGGGTTAATGAAGGTGCAGAAACCTGGAGGGTAGGTGGGAGCAGTGAACCAGGCTAAAGGTTACAATTACAAAACAAAATAGTCATCCATGTAACGAGCACAGCTTTCCTCCAGAGAAGAGATTTTGTGTCTAGTTAAGTCATTATTGTCCATAATAGAAAACCAGGTACTATAAGGTCAGGAGATAAGCAGGTTCATACTTCAACCTAATCATCTGCCCCATTTCTCACAGACCTTAAAACCTTATGCTTAGCATTCTCAAAAACTTCTGACTTGGCAGTCAGCTTTTTCCTCCAATCTATAAAAGTAGATCAAGCATTAAGTATTTTCCTGGCCATTCTCTTTAAGGTTCTTGTGTCAGAACTAGAAGGCAAAGTAAAAATAGAATCCACTCGTCACCTCCTGAAAGACATCCCAAAATGAAAATTCCCAGAAATGTAAGCCAAAATTCCGTTTCCAGGTTAAAAAGAAAAAAAAAATTATTGTAAGCATCCAAAAGGAAAGTTCAAGTACCTAGAAATCACAGAATCACACAAGATTTGGCAGCTACCACTTCAAATGAGAAGAACGTTTGGAATACCATAATC
This sequence comes from Vombatus ursinus, assembly GCF_900497805.2. Classification (NCBI taxonomy): domain Eukaryota; kingdom Metazoa; phylum Chordata; class Mammalia; order Diprotodontia; family Vombatidae; genus Vombatus; species Vombatus ursinus. Next base: position 11,545,021 of record NW_020954571.1, on the reverse strand, counting down.
CAAAGGCAAAAAGTAAGCTTATAACCAATAACTTAACCAGAAAAAAATGAGTATAATCCTACAGGGAGAAAATGGACCTTTAATGAAACAGGACCTCCAAGTATTTCTGATAAAAAGACCATAACTTAGTAGAAACTTTAAAATGTAAACACAGGAGTTAAAAGTAAATATATTTTTAGAAATTTCAAGAGACTAGAAAGGAATGAAGTGCTTGCATTCTAAAAGAGGAAGTTTCTTGTGTTCATTCCTCCAAGTTCCCTATTGATGATCTTGGGCACACAGCATGTTTATTTAAAGTTCATAATTATATAGGAATTTAAGGTTACAGTGTTTTCCATACATGTTAAATCCCCTCAAACTATCATAAATTAAATCTAAACACAACTTTATTTTTAAACAGCAAACTTTTGCTAACCCTAAAACCAACATTAGCCAACTTGGATCAACTATAGATGGATAACTTTCTCTTGGTAAACAGTCACTTCAGTCCTTCCCTAATCCTTAAACTGTGCAGAAGGAAAACTGCTCCCTGTTAGAGGTGACTTAGGCTGTTTCCCTTGCTTCTTTATCCACCTTACAAAAAGAGCAAACCTGTCCAGCTGGTTTGTTAGGATAAGGAACAGGACTGTTTTGCTTCCACTGGCACTCATTTTAGAAGTCTCTAACTTCACAAATGGGTGAATTTACCCACTGGGACTCCTCAAAGTATCCCAACTCTTTCAAATGTTAATGATGCCAACCTTACACTGTTATAATATATATGTGTATATATATAATCATATATATTCACATACATTATATCCTTTGATCCTCACAATAACACTATGAAGTACACAGGACAGGAATTAATTACCTCCACTTCATAAATGATGAAACCAATGCTCATTCATATTTGGTAATTTGTCCATGATTATATCACTAAGTGACTAGAGCACAGGTTTTCTGACTACGCTGGTTTTTTTCCAAGTGCTCCAGGAAAGGTAACTTTTACACCAACTTGTATTACTAGATTGCAAAATCCTTTGGCAGAAAGGAACCTAGAGATCCACACCCTGCTTCCCCTTAACCACCCAATAGATGGTACTCTTGGTCAACCATCTCCTGCAAGGATGATCCTGTCACCTCCCTTCATTGCATATACCATTATCTCACAACACAAACAGGAAATTCTTAGTGATGACTAACATCAATCCTACCTGCTGATACTGAAACCACTTCACTGTGACCTGTCATTAGAGACGAAGAAGAGCTCCTTGCTGTCCTTCATTTCTTTCCTTTGGTGAAATGTACAGTAACTACTGTTTAGCTGACGGGCCAGGAGAAAGAATTTTGATAGGACCCAGCAGTATAAGCCATCAAGGGCATGCTATTTTGTGTGAATGCTATGCAGACTATGGGCCCTGGGGGCACCTGTTTTCTTTATGTGGGGCCTTAAGTTAATAAGCATTTATAGAACACCCATAAAAATTGGGCCAGAAAAAATGCTACCTTAAGAGCCAAGATTACGGTGGAGGGTGAAGAAAAACAAAAGTGGAAGTCTTAAAGTATAGTCAGAGGGAAAAAGGACCTGAGGTTGTGAGGTAAATGAACAAGCAGAGATATACGACAGGAAAGAACTATATGTCAAAGGCTAGGATTGTGTCCCGTATTTCTTATGTAATTACAGTAGCTAGCACAGTGCTAAGAATAAAGGTACCCTGAAATTAATATTTCCAATGAAATCACAGTACTTGGTCCTGCTCTTACTATACTTTCATATGTGTATTGTATAAATTATTTGTATATATCTCTCATCCCTCCTCACTAGACTGTAAACTCCAGGGAATGTCTTATCTGAACATTACCAGTCCAGTCAAGTGCTAAGAAAGCATTCTTTAAATGTGTAGGGGTGAATGAATGGTAGGTACTCAAAGAAATCTAGGCTGTGGTACACGAAAGAGCAGAAACTCAATTCTATGTAGCAAGAATTTTTAAATACTCATATGAAAGGTGAAGGATATACTTGAAATGGAGCTTTCTAAAAATTAGCTATCCTGGCAGAATAGAAATGAAGAAGAGAGAAGAAATGAACGCTCCTAACCCATCCCTGAGCCCAAGTTGGGCAGGGAGAATCAAGGCAGGAAGGCAATATCAGACTTGATAATCCATTTGGATTTTATGGGAGTTTGTATTTGTTGGAAATAGAACATATTTCCAGAGAGCAAAAACCTTAATTTGCTTAACAAAAGGGGTGGATACATTCCAGAGGGTACAAGGGTGGTATGAGTAATGATGGGTGGAGCTGATGCTTAGAGTTTATCTGCAAGGTTATTACCATTCATTATGACCTGACTACTACTAGGCAGACCCCATACCTGCCTATAAGGCTAGGGTGCTAGAAGCTCCTTACTAGCCCAGCCTCTGAGGTCTAAACCTGCCTCTGACACCTACATGTACAGTAGTGTGGAGGGGGGGGATTTGGGGAGAGGAAGGATGAAGAGAGAAGGCAGGAGAAAAGTTGTCTATTTAGAATTTCAAAGTCCCCTCCTTAGCAGGGTTTTCTAATCCCCAATCTCTTGGTTGTTAGGCAACAAACTCTGCTTTTTACCTCTAAACTAGCCCCATCCCCAGGGAAACACATGAGGTCAAGCCTTTATTGAGTTCAAGTAAAGTGACAAGCCAAAAAGCAATGCCCAGACCTCTGAAATGGGGTTTAGAAAAAGTCACCTGTGCTGCTCAGCCTTTCACCCAGATATCCACCATCCTAAAGCTGGGAGCTGTTAGAAAGTGGTCTTGGGTTATTGCTGGACAGCAGCACCTAACCCTCATACAGCACTTGAAAAGTTTACAAAATTCTTTACACACAATCTCATTTGATCCTCACAATAACTGTGTGGTAGGAAATGCGTATCACAATCCTTATTCTTTTAGTTGAGGAAACTAAGGCTCAGAAAGGTGAGGTGATGTTGCCCATGGTCATCTAGCTTGAAAAAGGCAAAACTGGGATTCAGACTCAGGTTTTCTGACACAAAGTTCAGTCATCTTTCTCCCAATACTACCCTGCCTAGAGATTTAGGGGTCAAAGAAGAAGCGAAGAGATAAAGACCTGGTTTCTATTTGATTTCCACAAAACCATATCTCAGTTTCCCCTCTCTGTGCCAAAAGCTAGGGCAATCCCAGCTATTATGTGCTCTGAGTTCTTCAGAGAAATCTCAGTTCTTCCCGATTCCTCCCTCTCAAGACAGGTTAGAAGGGGTCTTCTCAAAACTGCATAAGCACTGAAGAATAGCAGTTTCTCCTCCTTTGCTGTGCCTGTCTTCTCACTACTTTTTCCTGGAGTCTCCACCTCTCTACCACCACTTTCCCTCTGACATCGGCCAGATCCCACCAGATTCAACGAGGCAGCCCAGGATGCTGCTTCAGAGGTGCCCTTCTCAACTAGGTTCACTAGACCAAAAACACCAAGTCGCTTCCTTATACAAGAGCCATGGGGCAGGGCCTTTTACTTACTGAACCGACAAGGATCATTTTTAAAGTTTCCCAAGTCTTCCTCCTTGCAGTATATGAACTCCCTAACCTCAGTCAGGCCATGGATCTCCCTTGTCTGTCTCCTGCAATCTAGGTATTTGCCAGCTCCCACACCATTTCAGCACCCTCCCCTGCTGTTCTTTCCTAATGCTGTATGCCTCATTCTGCTTAGCCCATGGGGAAAGTTTACTTGAGTTTGCCTGTGACCTGGATCTGTTAGGAAGAAGGTTGTCCCACAGGGTCTCTATGGCACAGTGCTACTGTTTGGCACTTTTTTAGCTCTGCCTCTATTCGGGGTGCCACTTTTTGGATTGATTTCTCAATGCTGTGCATGTCCCACTGTGTCCGCAGGAGGGCATCCTCCAGGGTGAAGACCCCATCTCGGATCCGGCGCACCTGGGTACAGACAGCAGCTGATTTCAGTTCCAGTCCAATCTCATGCACCACTCGACGGAGCAGCTGCTGGGTCTCATGCATGCACCGAATCTCTGTACCAAGGCAACAGACAAAGAGTTAAAGAGAAGGGAGTGTGAGCAAGGATAGAAGTGCAGGAAGCAAGGAAGAGGAAAAGCAATCCAGAAGAGGGATCAGGAAGAAAGAAGGGAACTGAATGAGGCCAAAGCGAAAGTGAAATTCACTAGGGGAGCTTTGACAACAACATGAAACACCATTCAACTCTGGGAATAAGCCTCTAAATATAACCTTTGCTTGCCAGGAATCTGCATCAAAGAGTGCTTTGGCATGAGACATGAGAGCATTTGTTCTGTGAAGTCTGTTATCTGGCAAGGTCCTAGCACTGGGGGTGGGAAGAAGCTGGAGACCCTAAGAACCCGCATGAACTGCCATGGCAGAAGACCATGTTGTGAGGCCTCACAGCCCTGCTCAGACCATTTGGGGTTATTGACAAGGGAGTTACTGTCACTAAGGATTGAGAACTATCTTCCAGGGTTACCCTAAGGTTACCTTCATGGAAGTAGAGCCCTATCATTCTCCTACTCTCATGCTGTCCTGATTTTCCCCCCTCCCAAATCCTACCTAAGAGGAATTCAGGAGGTGCAAATTGGAGACATCGGATTCCTGTAATCAGCATTGGACTCTTGTCCATGGGCCGGATTAACCCTTTCACAGCCATTTCATAAGCCTCTTGAGTCTTCAAGTCGAGATTGGAATACCTAGAGAAGAGGATGACAATTTTCAATGACCACCTCATGAAAAAACTTGGAATTAAGTTGATGTGTCTTCCATTCCCGACTCCAAATGGGGTTCTCTTGAAAGCTGTTCCTTGCCCTTTTGCCTAACCAAAAGGAATTTAATGTCATGAAAGGCCAGGGAGATTCAATTCAATTTGGCAAATGCTTATTGAGCAACTATGAGGCATTTTTAAGGATACACAAATGAAAGATAAAATCCCTGTCCTTGGACTCCAATAATATAGTAAGGGGAATAAGATGAGGTCACTAAGAATAATACAAGGTGGAATACGATATGAGATGTGTCATAGAAGGCATATACCTCATGAAATGATTCATTCTAAGGAGGTGATCACATCTGGCTGGAGGGAAATCAGGAATGGCTTTAAAAAAAAAAACTGACTTGGGCTTTAAAGGGTAAACTGGATAGGACAGCATTCAGGCAGAGAGAATAATGAGCAAAGACAAAGAGATGGCACATTTAGGGAACAGAAACTATTTCAGCTTGGCCAAAGGAGAAGTAGTGGGAGATATGGTTGAAAAGATAGTTTAAAGGTTTACTACATGGGAATATAACTATTTCCTAAGTCTTCATACTCAGGATTACCTTCATTCTCAGAATACTGAGAAATCTTAGTTTTTCCTATGGGTCAGAGGTGTCAAATTCTTGGCAAATGCCTGAGCAGCTCAAACCAGATTAAATGTGTTTGGAAAATGTTTCACAAAATAAATAAAAATATAACATAGATAATTTACATTTGTGGTTCTCCAAGTCAATATACAGCACAGGGATCCCGCTTCTATTTGAGTTTGATACTATTTCTATAGGCAGTGGGGAGCCAGTGAAGGTTTCTGAGCAGGGGAGTGACATTATCAGAACTGTCTTTGGGGATGATTAATGTAGTATTTTATACAACATGAATCAGATCCAGGAGAAGCTGGAGGATCAATTAGGATCCTGTTGCAATAACAGAGAATTCTGGTTGTTGTAGGGGGAAAGGAGATGAGACAACAGATATGAAATTCAATGAACATTTATTAAGTGGATACTATGTACAAGGCATTGTGACTACAAAGGCAAAAAAAATGAAAGAAAGAAAATACTTTCTGTCCTCAGGGAGCTTATATTCTACTGGAAGGCATTCACTTGTATGCAGATAAATTTCAAGAAAGGGCTAACAACCAGAAAGATGATAGATTTGCAAGAACTAGACTACAGGACTTGGTAACTAGTTTGATATAGGAGTTTGGGGAGAAGTCATCTGTGACTCCCAAGCTATCAAGATACACAGATAGTGGTGGTGCCATTAGTCAAAATAGGGAAGTCAGAGAGTAACGATGGTTTGGGGTGAAGTGAAGACCAGTAATTTGTTTTGAGGCTTATTTAAGTCTAAGGTGTTGGCAGGACATCTAGTAGACATATGATTTGGGAGTCAACTGCGCAGAAGTGATAATTAAAACCATGGGAATAGATGAAATGAGTAAGGGAGAGAATGTGGAGAAAGAGGGGGTGACAACAAAACCTTGCTGCAATGTCTTTGGTCAGGGGTCAGTGAGAGGACCATTGTAGAAGTCAGAAAGGTAGACAATCAGGATCTGTAGAATCCAAGGAACAACACAGAATTAACAGAAAGAAGAAGGGAGTAAGAGTGCTACCAAGAGGTTAAGGAAGATGAGGGCTGAAAAATTTGGTGATAAGGTACATGGTAACTTTTTTTTTTTTTTAAGACTGGGTCTTCCCATCTTACCCATGGTGAAAGTGTAGGAACTACTCACAGTTAGATACAACTATAATAGGAACAGGAGGGCTGACCAGTTCTTTTCAATCTCAGTGTCCCCCTGCTCCAGAGATCTCACCATAGTAATGCTGGACTTACTGTGGGATCCTTGATCAGCTTAGCCCGCAGCTAAGAGCAATTCAGAACTCCTAAAGTCAAGAGATTCACCATCCTCATCCTCCCTGGTAGCAGATATAACAGATGTGCACCTGGCTCACTGGTACCTTTGCAAAGAACAGCAGTGGGGGGGAAATGTTCGAAAGGAAATGTTTACAAATGTTAGAAAGGGAATGAGTGAAGTAGAGGAGGTATTAATAATGAGAGTTCAAGGGAGTAATGAGGTTACGAAGATTTGCTGCTGTTCTTATTGAGGACGGGAGGTCATCTAAGCGTCTATGTAGAGAGAAGGGAAACCGTTAGTGGAGAGGAAGCGATGTAAGATACAAGATAACAAGCAAAAAACGAAGGTCTCAGGAGTCAGGAGGAGATGGGATTGACTGTACAAGGATAGGGGACAACCTGAGAAAGGAGGTCTGGAAAACAATATATATAAGAACAGAAACAGTGTAAAAAAAAACAAAAACAAACCAAACTTGGGAAGACTTAAGAACTCTGACCAATCAATGATCAACAACATCTCCAGAGGACCTAGGGTAAGGTATGTTCTGTACCTGCTGACAGAGAAGTGAGAGATGCAAGATGATAAACAAGACATACATTTCTGGACATTGCCACTGTGTATTCCTTTTTCCTGACTATACTTACTTGTTATGAAATGGGTTTTTTTCTTTCTTGGTTTTTATTTGGAAGGTGGGTCTGGACAGGGGAGGGGGCAGCAATAGTGAGGCAAGAAAAAAGGCAGGGGACATTGTAATTCTGTAAAAAATGCAGAGAAGAGTAAGAAACACAAACAAGCAGGACAACTGTGGTTTGAAATGGAGATTCATGGTTTCATATACAATCCTTTTGGTGTGTTTTGTTGTATGTATGAAAATACTTTTTTTTGTATTTAAGTTAAGAATAAAACATATTAAAATTTTTAAAAGGAAGAAGACCTTTTTCAAGGGAGGGAGGCTCCTACCGAATGATGTCAGCACCTAAGACTTTTCAACAAAAAGTTAAGAAGCATGATCATCTGTTGAGCGAGAGGACCAGGGGTGCCAGACCTGGAGAAGAGTGGGAGAGTTCTGGGAGTGGCAATGTGAGAAATTTGATAAGAGAGAAGATCTGGGTGAACTTCCCCCAGAGGCTTCAGAGAACAAACAGGAAAGTCAGCCCAAGACAAGAACTGTAGCCAACACAACATGGGTGCTACAGACTAGATTCCAGCTTGTCATTTATTGCCTCCAGTGGGAAAGGGTGAGGGAGGGCAGGCAGTCCAGTCTGGACACTTACATTACCAATGCCTTCTGATGGGAGCCTTGGATGACTGCCAGGATTCTGCTGAGCTTCTCTGGGGTCACATGATCTGGGAAAGCCAATGGATATTAGAGCAGAACCACCTGCATGGGGTGGGGCAAAGGGAAGCTACCCTCACCCCACTCAGCTCACCATCTCTTCATACCTTCTCAAATCTCCGCCTTCTATTTCTCTCTCCAACCTCTGGAGCTGGCATGCACCAAGGGCAAGGGAAGAGTTGGCTCTTAGGAGCAAACAGACTGTTGTACCCACACCAGCCCTCTGGCACATTCTTGGGATGCTCACACCTTCCCACATAGCTGACCCATTGGGAGCTGGGGCCCTAGCACTTAATGGCACTAGGCCATTAATAGAGTGATTCTTTCCCCCTCCCTCAGGGCACAGGAGTGATAGCTTTGTGATGCAAAGCACTGGCCAGCAGAGAAAAGGGGCTTTCCAGCTGATGCTAAAAAAGGCCTAGCATATTTACCTGCCCCCCTGCCATTAAATTATGTCATAATCACCAAGGCGAATGAGTAAGGCTACCCAAATTCCACCCACAGGCCTCCTCAGCCTCCTTGTTACCCCAATGTGATTTCTCTCTCCTTTTAAAATTCATTTTAATCTAATTTCATGTGGATAACCACACTGTGGGAGAGCCCACGGTTTGATCTGCCCTTGTCCTATACCTTCTTATCAAAGGTACTGGCAATAGATGAGCCTCAGGCCACTGGGGAACTAACGGGGGACAAATCTATCCCTATCCTATCGGCTGCCACCGCCCCAGGGTAAATCACTGGGGAAGTCCAAGAGTGTCTGCTTAGAATTCAGACCCCTCCTTGGCTGAGGAGCAGTACTGCCAGGGGCTGAATAAGAGCATTTCAGACTCCTAGAACCTTAAAGTGACAGAGGACCTTAGGGGTGCAGATAGCTATGAGGTCAGTGCACGAATACCTTCCATAGCATCACAGCTCTGTGATATGTGGATTTCCAGCTTCCACTCAAACATTTCAAGTGACAGAAAGCTCATAAAGCATCCTGCTTCACTGTCAGGTAATGCTTGCTTATTAGAAAGTTCTCTTCTATTGAACCAAAATCTGCCTCCTTGACTTTTACCATGGGTAACAACCATGCCATGAAGACTCTACAGGGACACCAGGATCAAAGACTTCAGAGCTAGAGGGGATCTAGTCCAGCTCTCTCAGTTTAAAGATAAGAAAACCAAGGCCCAGGGAGGTTTTAGGTGACTTATTCAAGGTCACACAGGTAGAAAATACTAGAGTCAGTCAGGATTTTGGAACCTGGGTCCTCTGACTCCAAATTCAGCTTTATTTCTTCTATCCTAGGAATCTGCTTACTAAGCCCCAAGCTATGCTTGACCTTTTCTATTGAGCACTAGCTCAGGAATTAACCTTGGAGAGATTTTGTAGTCAAAAGCCTCGGTGTCCTCCAGAAAGCCTGGAGACATCACACAATCAACAGCCCCAAGTATATTCCCTGGTCCCTGAACTCTCCAACGCTCTTACCATAAGTTGTCTTTTCAATCAGCCTGCCTTCATCAGAGAAGTCATCTGTGGCTTTGCCCAGGAGCCCACGAACTGTGTAATCCTTTGAGAAGGGATACGGGGAGCATCAATTTTCCTGCTCTTTCACTGGAATCCCATGGAAACAACTTACTAAACTCTGGAACTTTGGAACACTTTAGATAGTCACAGCCATGCTAAATGCCACAAAGTCAAGGGACATGAAGCAAGTCACCCACTATTTACTATGCACCTACAGGATGGGACAGTGAAGCAGGCCATCCAATAAATAGTTACTGTGCACCCATAGTTGGCTGGGTACAGAGCAGTAGAGAGGGCAGTCCCCTCCCTCAAAAGTGTGTGCTCTTTGGTCCTGACCAGTTCTTCTGGTGCTCCTCTGCCTCCCTGCAGGGGCTTACTTTCTAAGGAGCACCACTCTTGGGTGGGGAATAAAATCAGGGTTGGGAAGAGATTTGAGCCCTATGAAAGTGATCCTCCACACTTTCAGAGCCCAACTTCCCCTCCTCCTTTAGCCTTCAAAAAATCCCTTCTAAATTTCTTTTCCCCTATCCTTTAAGGTTTAGCTTACCCCACTTCTTTCCACGAGTCCTTCCTAAGGTACAGTGACCTCTCCCTCCCTGCTCTGAACATCAGCAGGGTGTCTCTGTTCCACTCGATGGACCATGATGGACCCCACACACCCTGCACTGCCTTACCATCTTTTTCAGTACTACTTAACTTTTCATGTATATGTGCCTTATCCATAGCAGGTGCTGAGTAAGTAATCTTTGAATGAATAAATAAATGACGTTTAGGTTCTTACGATTCTATGTCTTCCGCTGTTTTGTAGTCCTTACAATACCAACCACATGGACTTTCACACTACAAGTATTGTATAAATGTTAGTTAATTCATTTATTCTCCAGAGGCCGATGAAATCCTGATTCCAGATATAGATAAGAGGCGATGAGACCCATTCAGTTGCTGGAGGTTGAGGTTCAGGCCTTGAGGGAATAAAAATAATAAGCCCTCACCTTTGTACCCCCCTTATACTTTACAAGGAATTTTGTAATACATTGCAGAGCTTCCTTATACTTTACAAGGAATTTCGTAATACATTGCAGAGCTTCACAGCAACTATGTGAAGTTTGGTAGAACAGGAATTATGATCCCTGCCCATTTTACAAATGAAGAAACTGAGCCTCAGGGGCTAAATGATTCATTCAAGGCCAGAGGCCACACAGCTAATCACCAGAATTGAGCACTCCCAACAAGTACCTTGGTGAGATGGGCATTGTAGATGTCTGTGAGCAGCTTGTTTCCACGTCCCACACCGAGCACTGAAAGATACCAATTCGACAGTTCATCTCCAGCTCCTCAGGTCCTTTGTATCTGGGGGTTGCTATTTTATCAGGGGTTCTTGCTCTGATCCTGCCTTGATTCTCTGCCCTGTTCTCTTAACACTGTTGTCTTGTCTATCACAGAAGGTCAGCAAGCACATAAGATTCTGACATAGGATTTCTCTGGGCAAGTTCTGGTCTCAGTTTCTTGTTCTGGTTGAAGGAGAAAATTTCCCCTAATCCCTCTTGTAGAGTGAAGAAAAAAAGGACAGCAAAATGAGATCATGTCTGTCCAGCCTGAGTCCTACTGGGGACTGGGGGGTTGGGAGAAATGCAGGAATAATACAAAGGACCGACTGTGACTGGACCCATCCGGAGGATGTGGTCACTGACTCCATGGCCACAGACAGCACAGAAGCAGCTGCTAGCTGGTTCTTGTCCTTCTGAACCGGGCACTGTGGTTTCTGATGACAGATATGTCCAAATGCCTACCAACAGGACCAGAACCACATGTTTACACATTCTAAATGTGATCTTCTATTTCCTGACTCCTGGCCCTAGGACAAGGCCCAAAGTTTTAACTACCCTCATTGGCCTATAACCCCCACCCTAGTATATCAAAGACCTGGGCCAAGGGAGGGTCAGGGAGGGTAATTAGAATAACAGAGCAACGAACAAGGAATGACTGTAGGAAAGATTCTCAGAGGAACTTTTTTTGGCCTTGACACAAAATTTCACAATTCTTTGGTGGGGGGCGGGAGGGATACTTACTATTCTCTTTTATCCTGCCCTCCTCCACAGGGCATTTATTTCTTGTTAATCCCACCCTCCAAGAAGCCACTCTGCTCTCTCATGCAGAAACTACTCAATCCAAAGCATACCGATCCTGCCTACCCTGCACTCCAGATGACTTCACATCCAGCCGGTGCCCGACGCCCACCTTCACACTCCTGTAATTTGGCCCTCTCACTGGAAAGAAATGAAATATGTGAGGTCCATGGAGTAATGTGGCAATAGCATCTCTGGGGCCCAAGAAGAACTCTTTTGAGACCACTGAAGATTCTGAAAATAAGCCTGGGTTTGGGATAGTGGCAGGATCACATAGTTTTCCTCCAATTTTTCAGGCAATTTCAGTCAGTGACTCTGGTTTTCAAGACTTATTTGCTTGAAATATTTTGCTCCAGAGAAATCCAAACCAGGAACAGTTTTGGCTACATGTCCTGTTAGTGCTGGACATGAAAAGTCTGTTTCCCCTCCCTGAAGACATAATCATTTCCTTGAGCCTGGGGATGGAACTGAGCTATGACTGCTTCTAAGCATATCACAAGTAGGAAGGAAAAAATATAGTCAAGAGAATTTTCCTTGTGCAACAAAAGGTTCCCAAACTAACTCTGGCCTCAAAGAGAAAATATTTCTATTAAGTGATGGCATAAATCCTCTCATCTGCCCACATGATTGCAATGATTGGAATGAAAGGCTCCGAGAAGACTGAAAATAAGACTCAAGTCAGGACACTATGCTCCATGTCCAGACCCACCTTAGTAAGTGTCCCTGGATCTACCTGCAGGGTAACTGAGTATTTCATCAGAGAAGTGATAAAGCAGCATGCAATGCTTGTACTTCTAGAGCAGGGGACGGTAAACTATGGCTGTGCCTGTTTTTGTATGGCTAAGAATGGTTTTGACAATTTAAAAGTTGTTATAAAGATGTCAAAACCATTCTTAGCTCACAGGTCATACAAAAACAGGTAGTGGGTTAGATTTGGCCTGAAAACTACAGTTGGCCAACTGCTGTTCTAAAGGATGAGGGGAATAGTGCCAGCAGGCCCAGAATAAATGACCTGGCATCATCAGGATTTTCCTGTGTATTATTCTGCTTATTTTCTATTTACTTATCTTGGGGCAGCAAAGGGACAGATCAACAGATTTAAAGTCAGAGGACTTCAGTTCAAATACTAAATTCTGTCATTTACTTTTTGTATAACCTAACAGTAAGTCACTTTTATCTCTTTGGGTCTTAATCTACAAACAAATCTAAGTATATCTAAAGTCCCTTGTAGCTATAAATCTTAGATTTTGGATCCTCCTTATCCTACAGCCTTTGGAAATTATCCTCCAACAATTTACTCCATTATTCCAGTCTTGGATAATGATGGTGTTCCTGAAACCATGTATCCACTATAAATTTATACCATCCAACCTCAATGGGGCCATTACTGCTACAAGGCAATCCTTTTATTCATCCCTTACTGGCTCCTAAAGATTCTAGCCTAGCCTTTTGCACTACATATAATCATATGTAACACATACATGTTATTCACATAGAATATGAATCCAATATAAAGTCTTTTATTTAGCTCCTAAAGCTCTTCACAACCTGGCTCTCTTATACATTAACACACACAAACACATACACACTCACTCACTCACTCTATGGTCCTGCCATACTGGTCAAATTACTGTTCCATACACATGGTACTCTTATCTCCCATCTCTGTGCTTTTCATTGGCTACTCCCCATCATCAAACCCCAGCCTCTCTGCCCAGTGCACTCTCTGAAATTCACTCCATCATTATCTCAGCCTCTTAGGTCCTTTAGATGCCTTGAAGACTCAACTCAAGTGCCACCTTTTTACATTGTCCTTCCTTGACACCCCCACTTGCTGGTGCCTTCCAGAGATCAATGGATGCCCAAGAGCTCTGTGGAAAGATTTCAGGGGGTCCAAGAACTTTAATAGGAAAAAAGTACAACCTTATTTTAATATAATTGGTTTTCTTTGTAATCTAATCTATTTTATTTTATGCATTTAAAAACCTATTCTGAGATGTGGTCTATCGGTTTCAACAGATTGCCAAGGGAGTCCATGACACAAGAAACGTTAAGAACTTCTACCTTAGGATGTAAGCTCCTTGCGGGCAGAACCTTTCATTTTTAAAACTTATTATCACCAATAACTGTTATGGTCTTCACATGTATAACTGATATATTGCTTGCCTTCTCAATAGGTGGAGGAGAGAGGGAATTCATAACTCAAAAAAATTTTTTAAATGTTAAAAACAAACAAATAAATAAATGCCCCCCCCCAACAACCTGTCATGGTTTCCTGGTAGGCATTTAAATACTTGTTGCATTGAACTGAATTGCATTCTTTGCCTGCTTTATGGGAAGTGACCCTACTGACAAGCCCCAGAATCATCTTACCTAAAGGGTGCTCAGAAAGGACCGGAACACTAGTGGCTGTGAGGGTCAGTTCTTTCCCTTCACTTCCTTCCATGGGCCCAAGCAGGAACCGGATGTGCTCTTGAGGGGTATATTGCATCTGTGAGTTGAGGCCTGAAAGATGAGTAGATAGTATGAGGGAGCAGAGGAAAATAAAAAAGATGACATGGTGTGGACTTCAGGAACGAGCTCTGGGTCTGGGGCTATTCTAACCTTGGCCAAGACACTTCAAATATCAGGTCCCTGTTTTCCTGGTAAAATAAGGGAAAAGGAAAAGTGACGACCTTTAAGTCACTCAGTGGGGGAAGCCAGAGTTAAGATCATAAACAACTTAAGTGGTCCAGTGGGCAGACTGTTAGACTTGGAGTCAGAAGCCTTAAGTTTGAATCCTCTCTCGGACACTTACTAGCTGTAAGATCCTGGGCAAGTCATTTAACTTCTGACTTCCACAATTTCCTCATCTGTAATACAGGGATTAACAGCACCTACCTCACAGGGTTATTGTGAGAAAGCAATATGCAAACTTTAAAACAACTTACATAAATGTTAGTTCTAAGGGAAGCAATATGATAGAATCCCTGTGGAATTGTTTCCTCATCTCTAAAACAGGGGATGGGGAGATTGGCTTATCAGATGTCTGCTACCTAAAGTTCCTATCAGTTCTAAATATGATTTTAAAATCTAGGGCTCTGGAAAAGAGGCGGTAGGGGGAATCTTGGATGAGGAAAGGGCCCTGGTTGGGGCAAGGAAGGAAGAAAACCAGGAAAATATAGAGATATTAGACTGTTAAGAGTTTACTATGTGCCGGACACTGTGCTAAGCACATGACTTCAAAGCATGCTTATTGCAATGAGAAGGAGTGGGCTGCTATAAATATCTCCCTATTAGAGGAAGGAAGAGAGGTCTGGTTACCTGGAGGGGGTGGGCTGGGGAAAAGAATGCAAAGACAGGGCCTTAGAGATCATCTAATGCAACCCGCTCGTTTTAGAGATGAAGCAACTGCAACAAAGATGGGGAGTAACCTATCCAAGATCACACAACAGGCCTGACCCGTAGTTGGCTCTTAGTAAGTGTTCATAGCAGTTAAGTAAAGTTAGTGCATAGAGCAGGTCGTGGAGGAAAGGAAAGGGACTGGGAGGGGTACACGGGCCAGGAAACCGAATCGTTCACCCTTCAGGAGCTGAAGCTCCACAGTGTTCCGCAGATGTTTCCAGTTCAACCCAGGTGGCTTGTAGACTGCGAAGAGCCCATGAAGGCGAGTGGAGCCCTTGGAACCCATGCTCGCATTCTATGAAGAGATCAACGGAAGTGACGTAACCAGCGTCCAGGAAATAAATAGGGTCCCTTGCTGGGCGCCGCCATACTCCTAGAGCGGAAGTGGTACATTCTTACCGTCCCGGAGAGAAACATAACTCAGAAGCCTAGAATAGGACTGGTTCAATCTGGAGATAACAAGAGCCATTTGCCACGAGGATTGCACCTCCCCTGCAGGCTTATGGTAGTAGAATAGGGGAGAAAGGTGAATGTGGCTCTCTGACGGGTCGGAAGAGCCCTAAGAAAATTAGAGAACAAGATAGCTGGGAACCGGCGGGCGCGATCGCACTACTTTTGGTCTCTGCGCGACTCCGTCGCAGCTAGTTGAGCGGAGGATTAACTTTGCCCTTTCTTCCTTTAGGGGCCGCTGCCATGGCGACGCTGCTCCGCCAGTCTCGGCTCTCGGGCCTACTACCTCGACCCCAGTTCGGCGCCCGTAGCCCGGCTTCGAACTCGGCAGCTCTCCCGGGCGGCCGCAGTACGGGCCTGGGCCTGCTCTACCCAGGCCACATTCCCACCAGCCCGCTACAGAAGGCGCTGCTGGCGGCTGGCGCCGCCTGCATGGCGCTGTATGACCCCTACCGCCACGGTGAGCCTTCCCGGCGCGACAGGGGACCGCGGAGGTCATCGCGCCCACCCATCTCATTGCACTGATGAGGAGACGGAGCCTCAGAGACTGAAGGACTTCCCCGAGGTTGCACAGGCAGTAAAGTGACACCTGGCATTCAAGCCCAGCTCCTCCGATTCCAAAAGAGGGGCCCTTTCCCCCACTTTTTCACGATGCCTTGACCCTTACCCTGCTGACCCTCAGCCTGGGGAGGGGTCGAGCAGATTTTTGTTTAAAGATAAGTTCATCCAGTACCTTCAGTGGGGAGATTAGGTCCCAGAGATGGGGAATCTAGTCGATAGCTAGGTGACCCGTGGGGTCAGGAGCACAGCCAAGAGGAAACCTCCAGATTCCCGGTTCAGAGAAATAGAATGACCCGTCAGAGAGCCACATTCACCTTTCTCCCCTATTCTACTACCATAAGCCTGCAGGGGAGGTGCAATCCTCGTGGCAAATGGCTCTTGTTATCTCCAGATACAGGTACAGGGTCACTTTGCCACTCGATGGTCACTAGTGCCTGGCCGGGATCCCAGTCTTCCTTTCTCCACCCTCTCCCTCTCTCAACCAAAGCCCCGTGTTTGATCCTATTCCAAATGTTCTTTCTCCTCTAGCAGGACCCACCTTTAGACCTGGAAGGGGATTTGGAAATCTTCTAGTCTAATCTCATTTTACAGAAAAGTCAGACCCAGAGAAATAGAATGAACTTGCTCAAAGTTAGACAAGAACCCAAATATTTAAGGGCCTTAGGAGCAGAGCCATGATTTGAATCCTAGTTTTCTGCTTCCAAATCTAATTCTCTTACCACTATTCCAAGTTGCCCAAGGTGATTAAATAGAGAATCAGTGGCTGAGCCAGAACTATAGAAATCAAGTCTGTTGATTCACAATTCAAAGTGTTTTCTGCCACTCTTGGTCACTAAAACCCTGGCCAGGCTACTGTGGTCTGTTTAATATCTTGTTCTCCAGAATAAAGTCTAAAATTAGAAGGCTGGTCTCAAATGACCTGAAAGTCCCATTCTAATTCTGTGACCTCTATACCCCTCCTACTTTGCTTACTTGTTCACCCCCTAGGTCTAAATAGCTTCCAAACCCCATTCAGTGTCCCTCATTGTGAGATTCCTTCCCACTTCAGAGCTTGAGGAGGCCTTAGACATCTCATTTTACAAAAGAGGAAACAGCCCCAGATTTGAGAAGAGTAATATGCCTAAGGTGATATTTTCACTTCATGGCAGAATCAGCACCAAGTTTCAAGTTTCCAAACTTCTAGTCTATGGTACTGTCAGATAACTTTTGCCTTGTTTGATATCCTGCTAGCCAACCTTCTGCCCTGCTAATACCCCCAAGTCCCCACCTGACCCCATCCAGTGCCTTGAACTAGATAGAACCCTAACACCATTTGAACAGAATGGGAACTTTTTATGTCCCCATTTTATAGATGAAAAAACAGACCTAGAAAGAAGGGGAAGTGGTGTTTCCTCAGAGATATACAGTAAATAAGTAGAAGAGCTGGGACCAGAACCCAGGTCTCGTGATTCACTGTCCAGTGCTCATTAAATAAGCTGTATTTTATGAGACCAGTATTTTATTTTTCCTGCACAGGCTTGCCTAACTAACCACAAAAATCCATTTGCCCATTTTGATAATTAAACCCATATAATCTCAATATTTAAAACTGTTTGTTCTTAGTTGGGAAGAAGGCTAAGGAAGACAGTTGAGATTATATATATTATATTGATGAGGTGAACTTTAGGCCAAAATTGGGGTCTTAGAAATCATCTAACCCAGTTGTGTCATTTTCTAAAAGATCATACTGAGGTCCAGAAAGAGAAAGTGACGACTCAAAATGGTCAGGTAGTCAGTCAGTTGCAGAGCTTGGATTAGTTAGTAATGTCAACCTCTACAAAAGCTCAGACCAACCAAGTGATTAGGGTAGCTCAGGGATTCCCAGGGGTTGACAGTACCCAGGTCACCTACCTCCCAGAACAGTTCCCCTTTCTCCGCCGCTACTTAATTGCCCAAGTTCTGGCAAGTTACTACTGTTTGGTGTGTTTATTATTGTGGTCTCCAGCACCCTGCTCTAATGACTATCCAGGGTGTTACTAGGTCCCATCCAATGCTACCTTTAGAGCACAAAGAGAAAAAGAAGTCGATTATAACAACCTCATTTTATAGAGATTGAGACAAGAAAAAGCAATTTGGGGCAAAGTGGTGCCAGATCTGGAACCTTTGAATTGCAGTCTAATGCATTTTTAAGTATACTGGTACATTTTGTTTTGACACAAGACACTTTATCATAGGATCATATATTTGGACCTCAAAATGCTCTCTTACAATGAACAATCCCCCAAAACCATGTAGTGGATGTTTATAGGAATGAGTCCTTAAATTTTAATACTATGGTACTAACATTGATTGGCATGATTTACCATAGTGTTGTTACCTCTCCTTATTGACTTTATTTGCATTGTTGTAGTTATTGAATTTATTTTCTTTTGATTATACTTTCTCTGCTCTGTATAATTTCGTAAGTCTTTACATTTTCCCCTGAATTCAAATTTGTAATTCTCTATGACATAATAACACATTTATATGCCACAATTTGTTCAGCCTCTTTCTAATCATTGGTTACATATTTTGTTTCCATATTTTTGTTATAATGAATAATGCTGCTATGAACATTTTTGTATGTCTGGGTCATTTCTTACTATCTGTACCCTCTTTGAGATATAGGCCTGGTAATGGAATCTCCAGGTCAAAAGGTATAAACAACTTAGTATCTTTTCTTGCCTAGTTCCAAATTGTTTTCCAGAATGGCTAAACCAATTCACAGTTTGACAACCAGTGAATTAATATGTTTTTCCTACAGCCCTATCAATAAATATTCTCTTTCCAATCTTTTAGTATCTTGACTCTTTGATGGGTGTGATCTGATGCCTTAAGGCTTTAATTTACATTTATTTATTCTGAGGACTTTTTAATATAATTAATAGTTTGCAAGTCCTGCTTTTGAGAATTGTTGGTTCATATTCTTTAGCTGCTTGGGAAATACATGTTTGTTTCAATTTGCATTTTGGATGTCATATTTTTAACCATTTTCTTAATATAAAGATTTTCCCCCCGATTGGTATGGTTTTTTTTTCTAATTTGGGCTGCACTGATTTTATTTGTCCAAAAACTTTTACATTTTCTCTATTCAAAATTGTTCATTTTGTCTTTTGTGATCCATTTTATTCCATGTCTGATTGTAGTTTTTCTCCTATTCATAGTTGTGAAAGATGTAACCTATTCTCTTATTTTTTAATGGTGTGATTATTTATATACTTTATCCATTTGGAACTTATTGTTGTATAAAGCGTAAGGTATTGATGTAAATTCATTTTTCACCAGACTGTTTTCCCTAAGTTTGTGTTCCTGCATTTATTGAGCACTAGACGTCTCTCTACACATTTGTATCTAGATATTGCTTATCTAATCTAATTTAGTGATCTTACATTTCTGTTTTCTATCAGATACCAGGTAATTTTGGTAATTACTGCTTTATACTCTAGTTTAAGATTTGAACACCAAGCTGCCCCTCCTTCCTACTATTTTCGTTATTACTATTACATTACTATTACATCTTTTACTATTCTTTTCCAGTTATTACTCCATGAATTTTATTATTATTGTGTCTAATTCTGTAAAGTAACCTTTTATAATTCGATGGAATACTAAATTTGGAGAGTAATTTGAATAGTATTGTTTTTATCATATTGGCTTGTCCCAACCATGAACATTGAACATCTTTTTAATTATTTATGGCTGTTGTTTTTGTAAATCTTGTTTTGTAGTTGAAATTTTATAAGTCCTGAATGTGTGCTGGCAGGTTCCCTGCTTTTTCCACCACACCCTGCTATTAGATGATCACCAAGGTCCTTGGCAGGTCACGCCTGCCTTGTCTGTTTTTAGTATGGTGCTTGCCAGCCCTTATCTGTAAAATGAGGGGGTTGGATGAGATGACTTCTTAAGTCCCTTCCAGTTCTAACCTTCTTTAACCATCCTACCCTGCTGACTTCCAACCAGTAACCTACAGTGTGTAAATTTCTTCCAACACTTAATGTAGATTGAATTATACAATTCAAGAACTGGAAGGCTCCTTAGAGATCATCTAATTCAATCTCCTTATTTTAAAAATGAGGAAATTTGAGGCCCAAGTGAAGTTCCTGGCCCAAAGCCACACCAGTAACCAGTAACAGATCCAGGTCCCTTGGTTTTTAGCTTAGTGCTCTTTCTACCATACTATATTTTAGGTCTTAGGGAAAGATTCACCTCCATAAATACAGCCTATCCACAAACCTCTTTCTACCTGTTAAAATTCTTTGCACCTTTTAAAGATCATCTCAGGGACTGTTGCCTTCATGAATGAATGAAATTCCTTCCTTGAATGCCATCCTATCCCCTCCTACCTGAAAGTGATATTTCCATCCTCAAAATTCTCATGTCACTTTGCATTTTTTCTCCTTTTCACTTAATCCTAATCTGCCTTATACTTTTTTATGTATTTGTCTTAATGCTTCTATTAAGTTTCTTGAAGTGAGAATCAGTATCATTTTTCATCTTTATATCCTCAGTACCTTGTACATGAATGTTTGGGAGGACCTTGGCTTCTTCCCCTTACATGTTACCACTGGGTTCTACACACGACTCATCATCGTTTTGAATTGGTCAAGAGACTCCCCCCATTCTTTCCACGTGTGCTCATTTCTGTCCTTTCAGACATGGTTGCTGTTCTGGGTGAGACCACAGGACACCAAGCTCTGCAGGCACTAAGGGACCGGATGAGGAGGGACCCCGAGGGTGCCCAGATCCTGCAGTAGGTCCCATCTTGGGCTTGGGATGGATCTTACTTAATTGGAGGGGTTGAGGGTGGGAATAGAATGAGGGTTCTGACATTCCTCAAACCAAAGCAAAATGTTGTAGTGGATAGAGTATTGGACTTGAAGTCAGGTTCAAATCCTGCCCTAGTCACTTACTAGCTGTGTGATCCTGGGCAAGTCACTTAGCCTTTCCTGGCCTCAGTTCCTCATCTATAAAATGAAGGGCCTTGAATAAGATGACTTCTCTGGTCCCTTCTAACCTTGCCCCTGTCCTGAACCTTACAGAAGGTATTGCTCTATGAAGCACTGCCTGCAGCATAAAATCTTGATTCCTTATCATGGAAAACCCTCTACTCCCTACTTCTCCAGATTTATTTTCTGTTACTTTTTATACAGCCTTTCTTTAGCCCTACTATTCCCATTTCTTGGAATGCTCTTCACTCTGCTTTCCAGTTATTCTTATATCCTCAAGTTACAGATAAAGTCATGCCTTCTCCCTAAAGTTTTCCCTGACTACCACAGCCCACAGTGAACTCTCTTTTCCCTTCTCTGAACTTCTTAAGTACTTACTGTTAGTACCACTAATTTTGTGTTTAAAGTATACTACCTTGGGATAATTCTGATGACTGACCTTTGTAGAGCAAGTCAAGGTGTGCACATATGGTCTTATTGAATCCTCAGAGCCATCCTGTGAAGTAGTTGCTGCCAGTGCTATGATTCTCGTTTTACAGATGAGGAAAAGGGAGCTTCTAGTCACATACCTAATAAGTATAGGAAGTGAAATCTGACTCTTCTGACTCCAAAACTCTTTCTACTACTGCATCCTACTGTTAATTATCTTTTCATGTTTGCACCCTTTTTTCCACAAAAGTTTCTTGAGGGTAGGGACAGTATCCCAAACTTCTTTTGCATCCCTTGACATTTCTTAGTAAAATGCCTTGCACAGTGTAGCTCGATAAATGTCTATGGATTGTGGCTTTCCTACCATTCCAATTCTATCTGATTCATCCTCTTTTAAGGCCTAATCTAGCTGTCCGTTTCACATAAACTTTTTATGTGTCACTCATGTCTGGTAATCTTATCCACTCCTTAATTCACCCATTCTAGCTCCTGAATCTTCTCCTCTGCCCCACAGGGAACGGCCTCGGATCCAGCTCTCTACTCTGGACTTGAGCAAACTCCAGACCCTACCGGAGGGCTCCTTTGGTTGGGAGTATGCCCGCTTTCTTGATGTTAATGTGAGTGTTTGTTCCCTATACACATGGTTGGGCCCTGGGGGATAATGCAAGTAAATAGAAGTAGAACCTTGGCAACAGCCACAAGCCACCAATATCTTGGGAGTAACTATATTAGCACCCTGACTTTTTGACCTCGAAGGCCTAGGTTTTGTCATCTGATTGTGGGCAAACAGATGAGCAGACTATCCAAGCTAAGAGAAGACTGGTCAAACATGGCCTTTGGCTCCTTTCTGTGTCCTCTGTTCCCCCACCGCCAGGCACCCGTAGCTGCCCAGTAACTCGAGGCGGTCCGTCCAGTAGAAGAGAATATAAGCATAGTCAATCTGAGCATACTAGTCCCCCACTCTTCATAATCCTTGAGGCTGCAGATAGCTCCCTGACTTAACATAACCTTCATCTCCTGAAACCTTCTTAACCCTACATCCCATAGTTGCCCTTCGTGTTCACTTTAATCCAGATTTCACCTGTATTTTTTGAAAACCAGAAGATTTCTCCAATTCCCCGACATTATGGTTTTCCAGCCTATCCCTCTGATGGAGGGACCTGTCCAGAAAGTATCCCAGATAGCTATCTAGGTTCAAGGACCTAGAGAGGGCATAGCTTCTGACCCAGTCCCTAGCCACATTGTAGCAACTAGTTATGACACAACTGTGCCCCCAGGCTCTGCTAACCCACAGAGGATGGAGTAACAAAATTGCCCCAAAAGTAATTAAGCTCAAGGTTCAATTCCTGCTTCATGGAGCCTGACATTAAGGGTCATCGACAAAGATTTAATCAGGCTTCTCCTTCTGGCATTCCACTAAGCAAATTCAAGTGACTCTAGACCTTCTAGTAATCAAAGACTGCATGATTATGGGAAGACATAGAGACAAACTAACAGTGAAGAGAGCAATACTTCTATCAATACTAAAGGGAGCTGTGATTTCATCAGCACATATGGGTGAACCCTTTGGTGATTCAGTTGACAATTCTTTCACACCTTCGTAGAGGTCTTTGTGAGGGCTAGGACTAAAAAAATTCATCCCCTGCAGAACCTCCATCTGAGCTGAATGAGGGAGGTGCACGGCCAAAAGGCCATCAAAAGGCAAGTACTCAGAGCCTTTCCAGCTCAGTAAAGCTGCCGGATCCTGTGCTCAGAGGAGAACTTTGTGGAGGAAATAATCCACAAAATAATCAAGCAAATGAAAATACTTGTCCTGTGTGCAAGTAGAGGGTCAAATGCATTCAGTGAAGTGCATCTCTAGGCTGAACCTGGAGGATTCCAAGCATTCAGGACTCACTCTTGGTGCTGCTGATGGGTAGACAGTAACTCCAGAAAGTCCTCGTAGCAGAGGAGGAAGCTCAGTGTGCTTGTGCTAAAAAGAAAAAAGACCTGTGGCTTATAGACACCTTATCAGCTCCTACATGCTTTACTATCACCAGAGGGACTACCCTACTTCCTTGCATACCCCAACCGTCCTTCAATTTGTAATGTGCTTCTGTGACTTTTCGTTTGCCCTTCAATGATGTCCTTGATGTTCATTATAAGATGATTTCATCTAGAGACAAGTATTGGAGGCAGGAGCTACATGGTGTGATTCTCCCCCCCTCCCCCATATTCTCCCACCTCCACTTTCCATATAAAAAATCCTACAAATGCCTGTATACCCCTAGCAACAGCATTTGAGGTAATCATAGCAGACATTGCTCAGTTCTTCAAATGTTCATCTAAATTATTAAGCGTAGAGGGCTTTGGGGCCAAGGAATAGTGAGGAATAGTTGACCTATGTGAAATTGGTAGCAAGGGTCTAGGGGAGTTGATATGACTGAGTGCTGGGGGTGTATGGCTTTCAGAGGGTATCCCCAGATACACGAGCACCCACACGCTTTGTGGATGATGAGGAACTTGCTTACGTGATCCAGCGTTACCGTGAAGTTCATGACCTACTCCACACACTTTTGGGAATGCCCACCAACATGCTTGGTGCGTGAGTACTCATTCTATTCTGGTGGGCACAAAGCCTGGGAGGTTGGGGTGGGGTGGATTATCTGAACATCATAAATCCAAAGGGACAAGAACTGTGAAAGCATCAGATCGGGAAGGGAGCCAGTACCTTGCCCTGACCAAACTAGACACAAGAACTGGGTCCTATTACAGGACCCAGGTGGGATTGACCAGTTCCTGATTCCCCCTCCTCTAAGCTGTGCAGCCCAACTTGAGCATCATATGAATGAATGAATGAGCATTTATTAAGTGTTTATTACATACTAAGCACTAGAGACACAGACAGAAAAAGAAAGAGTGCCATGCCCTGAAGGAGTTCACATTTAAATGGGGATTATGACTTTGGGAATTGGGCTAGAAGCAGAACCAGTGGCAGGATCGGGGAGGAGCAGAGGAAAGTGCTGCCATTCCCCAGGTTCTCGGGCCTACATTCTCATTGGTGGCAATGGGTCAACAGTTAGTGGTGATGGAAAGGAAGGTGGGCCACTTCTCCATGGTGGTTGCTCCCCTTAATAAGGTGATAAGGCTGAGCTGAAAACAGAGCCAGTAGTCTAGAGGTTCAGGTTTCTGGGCTCTCTCCATAAGGAGCTGAGGGGAGGAGATGGTGGTTTGCCCTTCCTGGTACATGCTGTCTCCTGGCTCTCAGGATACTTTGCTGCTTCCACTATACAGTAATGTGTGGCAGGACTGCACATAAGGGCCTGTCCTTATCACTACCAATTTTTTCTCCTTTTGCCCAGGAGAAGTTGTGGTTAAGTGGTTTGAAGCCATCCAGACGGGCCTACCTATGTGTGTCTTAGGAGCTGCCTTCGGACCCATCCGACTCAGTGCCAAGTAAGTTCCTTTGGGGCCTCTTGTGTGGGTGTCTAGGCAGGAAGAAGAGCTGGAGGGCAGAGAGGCAGGAGATAGGAGCAGAAGCCAGAGCCCTGTCAGTGCCTGTATTCAGACCTTAGCAATTTCTTTACAGCTGGACAGATGTCATATGGGGAAGTATGGGATGGAGTTGACGTAATGGATTCTTCCCTGTCCCCACAGGAAGCTGAAGGTGTTGATATCAGAGCTAATTCCCTGGGCAATTCAGAATGGCCGAAACTCCCGTTGCGTCCTCAGCCTCTACTATGAACAACGGTGGGAGCAGCCCATAGGAGCCCTTCGGGAGGAGCTAGGCATCACTGCACCCCCTATTGTGTGGACAGGCCGTACTCAGTCCCCAAAGCTCTGATCCAACAGTTCATGCCAACCCTGTGCCACTGGGTAACAGGCTGCCCTGCCCAGGACCTTTGCACTCTGTACCCAGGGACATCTAGCCCCAGATAAAGGAATGAAGAAAGTTCAAAAAGTGGTCTTAAAGGGACATGTGTATCCCCTTATCTCCCAAAAGAGATATGGGAATAAAAGGAATCTGTTTATTGTTCAGAAGAAATCTCTGCAGTAGGCCAGAAGCAATCCGCCACTGCCATGTAATTGGAATTGAATGGGCACAACACAGAGAATTCTGTTGATTTATCAGGAATCCATGGCTCCATGAATTTATTTAATTTACTCTGCTTTCCCCTGGAAGAATTCCTTCTACTTCATCTTACTTCTCCCACTGTTTCACCCTTTTCTCTCTTCTTCCCTCAAAGTTCAAGAATGTTTTTGGGTGGTTTGCACAGGATACCGGGATGTCAACTTTCTGGATCCAGAAGTGGTATAAGGAGGGGTGTTGGTTCCATAGTCTGAATAAAGCCCTCTTTTGGACCCAGGTATTTGTTTCTCCTCTTCTTTTCTGCCAGATGGCTTCCTGGCAGTCCTGAGAACTCACTCCAATATTTGATCCTATGGAAAAAGATCAAGTTTTTCTTCTCTCTGCTTTCTAGGTTCTATTCTCCCCCTCCATTCCTACAATAATCATGCTGGAGGATTTGGGTGAAGGTTTCCAGGTTTGTCTAAAGGGCTTTGAGCTAGCATTTTCCTCACAGGAGAGCCAGGAAGTAAAAGAGGGAGAGATGAGGGGCAGGGGGGGGTACTGTGAATGGGGGGCATCCTTTGCCCTGGGTCCCTTTTGGAATAGTGTGATTAGGGGATAGGTACCTACACAAAGCCAGGCTGTAGCTGCCTCTCCTCACTGTGTGCCCTAAGGTTTATGGTCTGGTTCCTGCCTAACTGGCCTCTAGCTCACCTGCTTGAAGCCTTCTCTGCACTTCTTTAGAAGTTTAGAGTAAATAAAAACCGCTCCTTAATTAGCACTTTAAAGAGGTCTTTAAGATTTACAAAATACTTTTTCATACTATATCTCACTTAAGCAGCACTACAGCCTCATAGATATTATAGGTATTATTCCCATTTTACACATGAAGACACCGAGGCTCAGAAAGATTAAGTGACTTGCTACTGGTTAATAACTAATGTCAGAGGCAGAATTCAAACCCAAGACTCTCCTGGTTCTAAGAATAAGGTTCTTTCCATCTTGACGTACTGCCCTACTTCACACACAGTATATGAGCCATAAATTTAGACAACTCATTATTCCTAAGAGTTGGTACAGGGGGGTCACCCTGGGACTATGTGAATCTAACTATAAAATAAATAAAAACAGACAAATAATTGGAGAAACATTAATTGCTCATGAGTAGGTCCAGCCAATATAACAGAAATGACCGTACTACCTAAATTAATTTGCATATTCAGTGATCAAACTTCCAAAATAATTTGGGAAAATTATAACTAAATACATAGAGAGGAACAAAAAGCCAAGAATCTGAAGGATAATAATGAAAAAAGTGGAAAGGAAGGATCTATCAGTACCAGATCTCAGACAATATTAAAAAATAGTATTAAAATGATGTGGTGCTACTTATTTAAAAAAAAAAGCTTGAGCAGTGAAACAGATTAGTTACACAACATATTGAAGTAAACAAATACAGTAATATAGTGTTTGATAAACACTTAACCTTTGTTTGCCTCAGTTTACTCAGCTGTAAAAACCTACCTTGCAGTGTTGTTGTGATGATCAAATAAAAAAAATTTGTAAAAAAAATGCTTAGTATAGTGCTCAGCACATAGTAGGTGCTATATAAATGCTTATTCTCTTCCCTTCTCTTTGCTTCCCTTCCCTTCCCCTCCTTTTCCCAAAGATCCCAGTTACTAGAGAAAGGACTCATTGTTTAACAAAAATTTCTGGGAAAACTGAACAGCAGTCTGGCAGAAATTAGGTTTAGACCAACATCTCACACTATCCACCAAGATAAGGTCCAAAATTGATCCACAACCTAGATATAAAAGGTCAACAACAAATTAGAGGAAAAGGAAGAAATTACTTTTCAGATTAATGGATAGGGGAAGAATTCATAACTAAACTTGTCACCAAAGATAAAATGGACAGTTTTGATTATAGCACATAAAATTTAAAAGATTTTGCACAAACAAACCTAATGTAGAAAAAATTAGAATGGAAACAGAGAAATGATTATTAATAACCAATTATTAATGGGGGGTGGGTGGGAATCCAGAGTTTTTTCCCCTTTCTATTTCCTTATTCAAAGCTCAGTTCTTGAGAAGGACTGGCCTGACAATGAGACGTTCTTGTCAATCTTGGATACCCCACCCAACTGGGAGAATTTATATCTAATTAAAGAGTAAAAGAGTTATGGGGAATGGAAGAATTTATGACTAGACAAGATAGAGAACATTATGAAATGCAAAATGGGTAATTTTGATTACATTAAATTGAAAAGTTTTTACACAAAGCCAATGCAACCAAGATTAGGAGGGAAGCAGAAAACTGGGAAGGAAGTTTTACAACCAGTGTCTCTGATAAAGGCCTCATTTCTAAAATATATAGAGAACTATATTTTTATAAGAATTTATAAGAATACAAGTCATTCCCCAATTGATAAATGGTCAAAGGATATGAATAGGCAGTTTTCAGATGAAGAAATTAAAGCTACCTATAATCATATGAAAAAAATGGTCTAAACAATTATTGATTAGAGAAATGTAAATCAAAACAACTCTGAGGTACCACGTCACACCTATCAAATTGGCTGACATGCCAAAACAGGAAAATGATAAATGCTGGAGAAGATGTGGGAAAATTGGAACATTACTGCATTGTTGGTGGAGTTGTGAACTAATACAACCATTTTGGAGAGCAATTTGGAACTATGCCCAAAGGATCATAAAACTGTGCATATACCCTTTAACCCAGCAATACCACTTCTAGGGCTGTATTCCAAAGAGATTATAAAAATGGGAAAAGGATCCACATATGCAAAAATATTTATAGCAGCTCTTTCTGTGGTGGCAAAGAATTGGAAATTGAAAGGATGCCCATCAATTGGGGAATGGCTGAAGAAGTTGTGGTATATGAATGTAATGGAATACTATTGTGCTATAAGAAATGATAAACAGGTGGACTTCAGAAAAACCTGGAAAGATTTATATGAACTGATGCTGAGTGAAGTGAACAGAACCAGGAGAGCGTCGTACACAGTGACAGCCACGTTGTGTGATGACCAACGTTGATACATTAGCTCTTCCCAGCAATGCAAGGATCTAAGACATCTCCAAAAGACTCATGATAGAAAATGCTGTCCACAACCAGAGAAAGAACTATGGGTTCTGAATGCAGATTGAAGCATACTATTTGCTCTTTTTTTTCCTTCTGTTTTGTTTTGTTTTTTCTTTCTCGTGGTTCCTCCTATTGGTTCTAATTCTTCTATACAACATGACTAACGTGAAAATATGTTTAATAGGAATGTATATGTAGAGCCTCTATAAGATTGCGTGTCATCTTAGTGAGGGAGGAGGGAGGAGGGGGAGAAAATTTAAAACTCAAAAAGCTTCTGGAAGTGAATGTTGAAAACTAAAAATAAATAAATTTTAAAAAATAAATATTTTCTAAAAATAAAGGGTAAAGAGAATTCAATCTAAGTGAATTCTGGCCCATTGTGTTCGACCTTAGTGGTGTAGGTGGAGATAAATCCTTTTGTCTAGGTTGAACCAGTGGGGAGTGGTCTGGCTTGAGATGAGTGTCTTTGCCCAATAGGGATGTGATCCAAGTCATGTCCCCCCAGCCCCTCATTAGAATAAACTCACCACACATTATAATATTCATGCTCTCATTGTTATCCAATCAAAGCAGGAACACCCTCTCTTCCAAGGGAATTTAAGCATTGGATAGTGTCAATGATTCTTTGGTTTCACAGAGAACCGCTGACCCCAATTTATTGATTCTGTTAGCCATAATTAATAAATTGATTATTGATTACCCAGAAACTCTCTGTCTCTCAGGCTTTTCATTTGTCTCAACAGGTGACTGGCGAAAAAAAATTTTTGCAAGAAGTTTCTCTGATAAAGGTCTCATTTTCAAGCTATATAAGGAACTGATTCAAATTTATAAAAAATAAGAGCCATTCCCTAGGAGATAAATGGTCAAAGGATATGAACAGGCAATTTCAAAGGAAAGAATCAAAGGCATCAACAATCATTTTAAAATGTCTAAATCACTAATAATTAGGAAAGTGCAAATTAAAGCAACTTTGAAGCCCTACCTCAACTATCAAACTGGTAAAGATGACAAAAGAGAATGACAAATGGAGGGTTTGTAAGAAAATAGGCACATTAGTGCATTGTTGGAAGAACTGTGAGCCGGTCCAGTCATTCTGAAAATCAATTTGGACCTATATCTAGAGATTTACCAAACTCTACGTGCCCTTTGACCTATCTATATCACTACCTGGCCTATACCCCAAAGAAATCAAAGAAACAGGAAAAGGATCTATATGTATATTTTTTAAAACATAGAGGCAGCTAGATGGCATAGTGGATGAAGCACCTGTCTTGGAGTCAGGAGGACCTGAGTTCAAATCTGGCCTCACACACTTGACGCTTACCAGCTGTGTGACCCTGGGCGAATCACTTAACCCCGATTGCCTCACCAAAAATAAAAATGTAAAGCAGCTCCTTCCTTAGTAGCCAAAACTTGGAAACTAAGTAGGCGGGGGGGGGCAGCTGTCTTTCTATTGGGGAATGACTAAACAAATTATCATATATGAGTACAATGGAATATTATTGTAAGTCAATAACCATTTTTTAAGCACCTACTATGTGCCAGGCACTGTTCTAAACACTGGGGATATAAAGAAAGGCAGGAAAAAAAATTCATGCTCTCATAGTGTTCACTGTCTAATAGGAAGACAACAAGCAACCAGTGATGTATAAACAAGTGTGTGTGTGTAATTTCCATTATATTTAATGTATTTATATTATATAAACGTGTATGTATTATATGTATATATGTCTATAAATATATATTTATAGATATATATAAATTTATATATAATGGTATGTCATAAGTATAATACATAATTATATGTTGCATATTATATATAAATATATGCCATAATTATACTCTATATATTTATATATAGACATATAAAATCTCTCAGATAAATTGGATATAATTAACAGAGGGAAGGCACTAGGACTAAGAGGGATCAGGTAAGGCTTCTCGTAAAAGGTGGGACTTTTAGCTGGGACTTGAAGGAAGCTAGGAGGCACAGATGAGGAGGGAAAGAAATCGAGGGCACGGGGGACAGCCAGTGAAAAGAGGCCAGTCTTACTGAATTGTACAGAATGTATTATGGAGTAAGAGGTAAGAAGACTGGAAAGGTAGGAGAGGAGCAGGGTGTGAAGGGCTTTGAACAGAGGATTTTATATTTGATCCTGGAGGTGATAGAGAGCCTCTGGAGTTTATTGAATGAGGAATGGGAAGTGTGGTGGGGGTGGATAATGTTGCTACTTTGGCAAGTGAGTAGATGATAGACTGGATTAGGGAGAGACAGAAGGCTATTGCAATGATCCAGGCATGAAGTATAAGGGTGGTGGCAGTATCAGAGGACAGAGAGGGATGCGTTATTAAGGTAGAATCTACAAGACTTGATGACAGACTGGGAGAGGAATCAAGGACAGACACCTAAATTTCAAGCCTGAATGACTGGAAGGATGCTGTCACCATAAGAAATAATAAAATGGACAATTTCAGAGAAAACTAGGAAGACCTTTATAAACTGATGCAAAATGAAATGAGGACAATTTATACAATGATAACACTATTGAAAGACTTTAGAACTCTCACCAATGCAATCATTAACCATGAGTCTAAAAGAATGAAGATCAAACATGCCACTCAGTTCCTGACAGTGATAAACTTAAAAAGCAGAAATAGACATCCTTTTTGGCTATGGCAAATGTGAGAATTTGTTTTGATGAACTATGTAAATATGTATTGAAGTATTTGTTTTTCATTTTTCATTTTTTTTAAATTGCTCAGTTGGTAGGGTTTTAGTAGGAGAGAGATTATTTTTTTTAAAAAAACTTGTTACTTGAAAAAATACAAAAAAAATAATATTTGACCTGGGGGGAGGGAAATGAGTTGGTACAGGCAGGAAATATTTTTTTTTAAGTTAGGACAAATGTGGGTTGATGTCAAGGAAGATAATCATACCATCCCCTAGTCCTTCGGGGTTTCTGTTAGTGATAGAATGTGGGCTGGATAAGCATGCTCTGACATAACTTTGTCACATGGTTTAATTCCCAGGTTGCCAATGGTTGGCTTGCAAATGAGGGAGAATGAGGGACAGTTTGGTGGTGCAGTGAATAGAGCTCTGGCCTTGGTGTCAGGATGACCTGAGTTCAAATGTGATCTCAGACACTTGACACTTATTAGCTGGGTAACCCTGAGCAAGTCACTTAACCCCATTGCCTAGCAAAAAAAAGAAAAAAAAGTAAATAAGGGACAATAGAATGGAGGTTGGGATTCACTGCTTTAGTATATTTTTCTCAGTTGTTAGATGTGCATGGACATTCCTGAAGTTGGTCTGTGGTAGGCTAGTAACTCAGTACCAGGTTTCTGAAATCAACCAATATTTAGTTGACCAAGAGGCCATTTAGCACCCAGGCAGGGCACAATTCTGTGTGTGTTTATGTGTGTATACATACATACTTCCAGGGCCAGGGCAAGCA
Source organism: Vombatus ursinus (assembly GCF_900497805.2). Taxonomy (NCBI): domain Eukaryota; kingdom Metazoa; phylum Chordata; class Mammalia; order Diprotodontia; family Vombatidae; genus Vombatus; species Vombatus ursinus. The sequence goes on along the minus strand of NW_020954571.1, from coordinate 11,513,061 downwards.
GGGCTCCAAGCATACCAAGGAATGACGCAAGTCTAAATCAATAAATGTCTGTTGAACTTGTGCAAGGCCCTACCATGTAAAAGGCCCTAAACCAATTCAGATCTTTGACAGGATTTTAGTTCACTTTTAAGCAATTTGAACATTGATGTTATTTCCTTTGTAGAGTCCTAAGTGAGAGGATTATGGATTATTATTATATCAGTATGTATTGGCAGAGTGACAAATGCTAGAACCCTGAAGAGTACTTTTTAGAGACATCATGATGAAGTCAAAAAACTGGACCTGGCTCTGACATAGAGTACCTGTGTGACCCTAGGTAGGTCACTGCAAATCACTTCTTTTTTTTTTCTGAGCCTTAGTTTTCTCATTTGCAAAATGAGGATAATAATGCACTACCTATCTCACAGTTGTGAGGAAAGTATTTTATAAACAAAGTCCTATACATATGTGAGCTATCATTTTTGTAAGTTTTTTTTTTAAGGCAATGAGAGTTAAATGACTTGCCTAGGGTTACATAGCTAGTAGTGTCTAAGGTCAGGTTTAGAACTCAGATCCTCCTGACTCCAAAGCTGGTGCTCTACCTACTGTGCCACCAATACCCCTACAAGTAAACTTGTAAAAAGTATATGATTGGACAGCATATTGGCATTCAGTGCATAGGTGATCTGGAGGGGCCAAACAAGGTGCCTTCCCAGAATTTGGGAAAGATAGGAAAGACCTTCTGAAACTGAAGCAAAAAAAAATAATAATAATAACTGAATAAGATCAGTCATCTGCAGAAATATCCCAACATAAGAAATATGCTGAAAATAGGCTGCTAAGATTAGGGGGTTTCCTAAACAGAAAGACATCAATGTAAAACAGAGCCTATATGAGATAAGGTGTCATCTTGGAAGCTGCAAAATGTCTGTCCTGAGGAAGTACTCTAATAAGCATTGGTGGCTGAGGAGTGTATTTAAAAAGAGCTTGGTGGTGCAGTGGATAGAGCTCAGGCCTTGGTGTCAGGAGGACCTGAGTTCAAATCTGATCTCAGACACTTGACACTTATTAGCTGGGTGACCCTGAGCAACTCACTTAACCCCATTGCCTAACAAAAAAAGAAAGAAAAAAAGCAAAGCTAATAAGGGACAATAGAATGGAGGTTGGGGTTCACTGCTATAGTATATTTTTCTCTGTTGTTAGATGTGTGTGGACATTCCTGAAGTTGGTCTGTGGTTGGTGGTGCAGGGCATAGAGCACAGGCTCTGGAGTTAGGAAGACCTGAGTTCAAATCTGGTCTCAGACACATGACACTCTAACTAGGTGACTCTAGGCAAGTCACTTAACCCCAATTGCCTCACCCCCCCCCAAAAAAAGAGCTGAAGATAAGAACGTGCTAGCATTTTGGAAGATTAATCTTGCTAAAGTATAGTTTTGCCATATTACCCCTTTGTTTAGAAATTTTCAATGTCTCCCTCCTAAAAATCTCTCAGCCTGGCATTCCAGGTCCTCCAAGATTTGGCTCCAACCTACTTTTCTAGCCCAATATCTCACTAGTTTGTATCAGTCTGGCAGCCCCATACTCCAGTCAAACTGGACCACTCACTGTTCCCTGAACAGCCCTCTGGTTTCTCACCATTATGTCTTTGTTAATACAGACAGTTCTTGGAATGGACTTCCTTATCCAGTTCCACCTGTCAAATCCCTGCCTATCCTTCAAGACCCATCTGGTCACTCCAGCTAGAAGTGATTTTTCCTTCCAAACTCTCATAGCATTTTGTACATCTTTTTTTGCTTGCACTAGCTCATTGTGACTCAGAGAATAGTTAGCCAGATGTCCCCCTTCAAACAACCAAGTCATCCAAGCACTGGTCTGATGGAACCAATGGAAGACTTGTGTAAGCAAACAAACAAAGTTAATGTATGATCCTAAGCAAAATTCCTAGAATATGATCAAAGGCAGTGCCCTTCAGTCTCCCCTGATCAGACCACTTCCGGAGTATTGTGTCCTGTGTTTGGGACCACATTTTGAGAAGGAGATTAGAAACCTGGAGCATATTCAGATAAGAATGATATACATGAAAGGTCCAGAAACCATACCATCTGAAGAATGCTTTAAAGCCGGGAGGATGTTTATGCTTGAGTGGACTAGGCAGGGGGTAGGGGTAGGGGAAATTGTTATCTTCAAATAGATAAAGAAAAGTCAAATAAAAGAGAGTTCGGGGCTTATCCTATGTAGGTCCAGGGGAGAGAACTGCCCCCAATGGGTGTAGAAGTTACTAGGGAGGCAGATCTCATGCCAAGATGAAATCAGTACTATCCCACAATGGAACGGGTTGCTTTGTTGTTATCTTTGGGTCACTAGAAATGTCTGCACAAAGGCTAACTAAACACCTGTGGAGATGTGGTAAAGTTAATCCCTGCTCTGGGTGGAAGGTTGGACTTGATCTTCAACGTTTCTTCCAAAGATAAGACTTGCTGGTGCTATGCCTGGAAGCAAGGCTGCCTAAGTGTTCTAACCTGGGTTAAGTCAAGGTCTTTGTGCCTTATTTTACTTTTTTTTTTTTAATCAGGCAGCAAGTGGAAAAATAAGATGAAATTTATTAAATGTTTCCATCTCCTAGGAGGACCATAGATTTAGAACTTCATTGGGGACCTTAGATCCAGCTAAGGACCAGCTCCATTATTTTACAGAGGAGGAAACCAAGGCCTAAAGGGCCTAAAGAGTGACTCATCTAAAGTCATAGTGATAGTGAATGTCAGGGTCAGGATTCATTTCCATGAGGAAACTCATGCCAAGAGAAGTTAAATGACTTGCCCAAAGGTTCATAGTAAATATCAAACTCACAGGCTCTGATTCCAAAGTTAAGTACACTATGGGGAGGCTGGGTGGCGCTGTGGATAATGTGCTGGGTCTGGGAATCAGGAAGACCTTAGCTGAAATCCATATCCAGCCACTTACTAGCTATGTGACCTTGGACAAGTCACTTAACCTCTGAGCCAGTTTCCTCAACTGTAAAATGGAGATAATAAGAGTACCTGCCTCCTAGAAAAGTTAGGAGGATCAAATGAGATTATATATATATGTGTATATATATATATATATACACATATATATATATATATATATATATATTTTAGTATCAGGATAAGTTTATTACAGAGAAAGTCCAGAGGATTTAGACGTTTCTGGACAGAGGAGATAATATATTTGTAAAGTGCTTATAGGGGCCATATAAATGCTAGTTATTTTCTTTCCATAGCACCATGCTGCCTCAACTATAGGAAAGGAGATGAGAAGTAGTATATAGTGGATAGAGTGCTGGACTTGAGCCAGACACCTGGGTTCAAATCAGGCTTACTGATTGTGAGGGTGATCTTCCCTTAACCTCTCAGAGATTATTTCCTAATCAGTAAAATGGGCTGTTTTGAGGGCAATGCTTTCAATGCACTATGTACATGTGAATTACTATTATTGTTTCCTGCTTTCCAGGAGGAAGGAAACCAAGAAGGAATGCAAGTCAGTAAAGAGATTCGAGACTATAAAGTTTAGAGCTTGGAAGTAACCTTTGCTCAATTCTCTCTTTGACAGAGAGGAAATCTGAGGCACAGAGTTGACTTTTTAGTTGCAGAGCCAAGTACGGTATCATTTCCACCACATCACGCTGCTATCTCAAAGTACAGACTTTGCACGAATAGGTGCGCCCTCTGGAGATCTCAGGACAAAGTTGGCCGTCGGCTGTTTTCTGCAGTGCCCGATGCTTTTCCATTAGTTCCAGGGTGTCCGGTGACCTAGTCTTTCAAAATTTGCTCTTCAAGGGTTCTGCCACATTTACAACAGAACTTCCAAAGACTTTTAAAACGTTCCCGGCAGCGGAAAGTACTTTTCAAAATGCGACTCTGGTGGGACTCGAACCCACAACCTTTGAATGACCTCACAAGTCACAGAGCTAGAAGTCCAATGCGCTATCCATTGCGCCACAGAGCCTGCCCGTTGAGAGTACGCACTTTTTCACCCTACATCCTGACCAACCTTTTCACTTCCCCTCTCTTCAAGCTCCTTGTTATTTTTGTCAGTGTCTGGGGGTGCTGAGCCCAGCTGGGAATGCCCCCAGCACCCGCTTCCAAAGTTTGCAAAACTTTATCCCGTATATCGCGGGCTTAAGTCCCGACTTTGGACTCTCCCAGGAGAGCTAACCATGCGGATCAAATTTGGGAGGAGGGGAAGAGGAAGCATGGTGCTTCTTCCTCTCCGCCCCGGGTGGTGGGCAGCATCAAAGTGGCCACCCCGAGATCCCAGGGAATTGGGTCCTGGGTTGCTCAAAGGAATTCGTCCCGTCTGAGCCCAACGCCGGGAAGTAAGGGGAAGGGAGGAGAGGACTGTGGGGAGAGGACTACAACTCCCAGCGTGCACCGCAGCATCTAGACCGGAGCGCGCGAGCTCTAGGGCTGCTCGCGCCCTTGCGCATGGCGAGGTGCGAGTCAGTTTCCCCGTCTGCTTTGCAGGGCTATCCGCGTTGCTGCGGCGGCTGCAGCCGCGGGGAGCGGGGGGAGGAGGAGGAGCAGGAGGTGCGGCCAAGCCCGGCGGAGCCGGTTTGTATACTGGAGGTGGGCGGTGCAGGTGGGGGCGGAGGAGGGGGGAAAAAGAGGAGGAGGACAAGCGGGAGGAGCCCGGCAAAGTCCGCGAGCCGCAGCCCAAAGCCTAGCTCAAGCTCGGGGCTCAGCCTGGCTCCCCGCTCCCGAGATCCGCGCCAGCTCCCCGCCTGCGGCTGGGCCACCTCTGGAACGCGCGGGAGGTCGCGCTGGGGCACCGGGGCGCAGCTGGGCGGGGACGAAACCGGGGGTGAGTTTGGTGCCCGCTGCGAGTGACCTGGAGGGGAGGACCGGAGGTGTTGGGTGGCGTCCGGCTCCACCTGTGCGCAGCAAACCTGAGCTCCTCTCATGGAGCCGCGCTGACTGCCCTGCGGCCCGGGGGACCGTCGCCCCTCGGATGGCCCCTAGGCCTCCTCCGTTCTCCAGGGATGCCGGGGTTGGGGGTGAGCCGACCAGGGCCCCGGGATGGGTGTTGGCCATCGGCCTGAGCCAAGGAGGAAGGGTGGGTGTAGGGCGGGGCCATTTGCAGAGCCGGGGGATCCTTTAACTTCGCAGTCTGTCTGTCTGTCTGTCTGTCTGTCTGAGTGCTTTTCAGCCTCCTCGATCTGCTGAATTGCGTAGCCCAGGTTTCTAGCTTCCTCCTTCCAGGCCCCTAGACCTGGGAGTAAGGGCTGCTCGCCCCACCCCACCACAGGCCCTGCCAGGACCTGGGACAGGGATGACCAGCCCTTCCCCAGAACCCCTATTCCCTTACCCCAGGGCTGTTCTTGCTTCCTGATGGGGAAGGGAACAGATAATCAGACCCAAGAAGCTTTCATCCCACCCCACCCCGACTGGGCTGAGGGCAGTTTTTCTGAAGAAGCAACATTTTAGGGACAGGTGGTAGTATTTGGAGGACAGTCTTTAAGGACCTCTTAAGTATCTTTGTCCATTAACACAGTCTACAGCCCTGCCAAGACCTGGAATGGTTTGGTACCTAGTTTTGAGGACCTCACCTCGCCATGCATATCTGCCCATCAATATTTCCTAGGGTAGAGATGACTCTTTTGGGGAGGGGGCACAGGGAAACAGTGCCCCTTTTGCCACCATAACCTTTCCCAGCAAGTCTATGACAGGGCAAGATTGGAAACCAGGAGTCCTAACTGTGGATGACCAGCCAGAGAATATGATCCTGCCTCTGAGATCAACATGGTAGGAACACCCAGTCCCAAAGGTCTCTTTCCAGAGTAATTCTGGCCATGAAGACTTATTGAGCTAATATAGAATTGGGTGGGTTTTTCCCACTGTCTGGTCCACCCCTTCAGGCTTCAGATCTGCTATCAGAAACCACTCTGACAGGCCTGGATCTTTATGTCACTTCCTCAGTGTCCCCACAGGACTCTAGTCCTAACTGCTTCTCTCTGCCCTCTAGTGGTCAATCTAGGGCACTGTGCCCTTTGGAGACACCTCACATCCCACCCACCTTGCTTCCTTGCCTGGACTCCCCCCTTTCCAGGAAGCTGCCCAAGCCACAGGGCTCGGAGACTGAGCTTTTGACCTCCCCATGTCCCGGTAAGGGCCAGAAGCTGGAAGGAGGAGCACATCCCCTTGTGACTTTACTGTGTGTGGGACAGTGGAACTAGGAGGCACCCAGTTATCTGATGTTGCTTAAGAAGGAGCTCTTGATGGGCAGAAGGTGGAGTCTGAGACTCAGATTCCTTTCTGAACTTTCCTTTATTGCAATCCTGGTTCCATCTGGGCCTTCCTTTCTTATTCAAGGAGATAGCCTCTGGTCTGAAAAGGATGAAAAGGCATGAAAAAGCTCCCCATTTGAGCTACCTCCCCTAACCCCTCTCCCCACACCAATAAACTGCTAGCAGGGACCTCAAAGATTATCTAGTCCCACCTTACTCCCTCCACTTCACAGAAGAGTGAATGGAGGCCCAAATACTCTAATTAAGGTTGTCAAGGTCACGCAACTCATTAATGGCAGGTTGGGTGCTAGAACCCCAGCCCCTGATTCATAACCTGGTTCCTTTTTCTTTGCCATCTTGCTCCCCCACCCCATCACAAAATAGAGCTAAACCCTAGAAACTTCCCTCCTAGCCCTGCCTCTTCCTTCCTGCATCCCATGCCTGAAATGATTCTTGTTCCTCAACCCCCACCCCTAAATTACATCAGAAAATATTGGGGCTTACCTAAAAGGCATTTACTCAAAGTGGAAGAGAGAGAAAGCGAGGGAAGAGCAGTAGTCTGAGTCACTGGACATTCTGCCCAGTGGCCTGCACTCCTGGGGAGAAGGATTCTTGGGGAAGATAGAACTGCCTTACTCTGAGGAGACCAGGGTACCCAACCAAAGAGGTGGAAGAGGGGGAGAGAAGAAGCCAGGCTCCCAAGCCTTCAGCCTGTGACCAGCTCTGATGCCCTACAGGCCAGGATGCTGTCCAAGGTATCCCTGGTGGGGGTAGCTGTGCTCTCCAGGCTGGTGCTGCAGCTGCCATGGACACAGGTGGGCCTCTCTGTGCTCTGTTTCTACCTTGCCTTTGGGGGCTGGAGGTTCATCAGGATCATTTGGAAGACTCTTGGGCGTGATATCTTGTGAGTACCTGCTCTTTTGACCCAACACCTATGGTTCTACCTCTGGGTTCCTATGGTAACAGTCTCCTCTAGAGACTTCCCCCTTGCCTCCCAGGACAATAAGCTTACCTTTCCCCACAATATAAAAAAGTTGTTCTCCACTCCTCCCTGCTTTCCCATGTCCCTTTTGGTATTGGAAGCCCAAAGATCAAAATACCCTGCCCAGGCAATCTCCTTGACTTCAGATTTCTGAGCCCTCAGTCCTGGTTGCTCTGGGGATCAGGGGATGGGTAATTGCTGGGGTTGCCCTGGGTGGTGGTGGTGGGGGATCGACAACCAGCCTTGAAAACAGCATTTCCTTCCTTTCTATAGTCGTCCTCCAGGAGGATATCATGGCTATATATCTGCCTGTGGGAGGCTTTGTCTAGGCTGGAGACAGCTGGTAGTAGCAGGGACAGACTAGAACCAGCTTGACACCAGTGCTAAGAGTTTGGGCTGGTGTTAGGCAGACATAATCTAAAAGGGTAAAGGCTGCCATGGAGGCCAGGCTGGATTGTGGCACAGCAGGACTGGTTCATGCCAAGAGTAGTACTGTAGGAATGTGTGGTTTACTGTAAGATTGGCAGAGTAACATCAGGTCTGTGCTGGCCCAATCAGGAAATGGCTGTGAGAAGGCTGGGGAAAGAAATCAATCAAGTGGGGCAGTTAGGTGGCACAGTGGATAGAGCACTGGCTCTCGAGTCAAGAGGACCTGCGTTGAAATTTGCCCTCAGACACTTACTAGCTATGTGACCCTCGGCAAATCACTTAACCCTGATTGCCTCAAAAAAAAAAAAAAAAAAGAAAAGAAAGAAATCAATCAATCAATCAATAAGCATTTATTATGTACCTACCATCAATCAACAAACACTTATTATGCACCTACTTTGTTCCCTGGAACTTTGCTAAGTCCTGGGACTACAAGTACAAAAGTGAGACAGTCCCTGTCCTCAAGGGACGTATTTTCTAAGCACATAATACCAGATGGAAAGAGGTGCCAGACTGAGTTCTCCTTGAAATAGATACTAAGAAACCCAACTCCAAGAGGGCCTCTCTTCTATATAGGAGCATGAAAGCATTAGAAAGAAACTTTGCCCCCTAAATAGAGCACCTACCTTATGTAGGTTTGGCACTGTCCTCAAGCAGGCATGTGATTGCTTTGGCATGGGATCAGGCTAGTGAGTCCTGAGACCAGGATGCTAATACCCAGAGGGTATTAGAAAGGCAAAAGAGATGGGCTTACAACCAAGAATAAGCCACCCTGCAAATCCTGGCATAATCCTATGTGGGAAAAAATGGACATTTAACGCAATAGAAGATTTTGAAGAATTTTTGATGGAAAGACCAGAGCCAAGTAGGAAGTTTGGAATACAAACACATGAGTTCAGAGAAATCTAGAAAGGAAATGATGAGAGATGATTTCATAGAATCCTGGGTAGTATGAACTGATGCAAAGTGAAATAAGCAGAATCAGAAGAATTTTGAGTGGTACGACAACAATGTAAAGAGAAACAACTTTGAAACTATTGAATACAATTGAACAACTTGTCTCCAGAAGTCTCTAGAAGTCCTGGAAAATACTATAGAGGTGTTGCCCTTCTTCAGACAGAAGGGATGGGCACAAGATGGAAAAGGGAGCATACATTTTTAGACGGGGCCACAGTGTAGATTAATTTTAATTGTGTACAACTCTCCACTCACTCCACCCACCCCTTTTTATGTTTTTAATTGGGAGGAAGAAAGGGAGGTTAATGGAAGGTGGAGTTAGTATTAATTAATAATAGTAATAATGATGTCTTAAAGGGCCATTGTAATATTTCGCATTCACTCAAGGGAAGTTCGACTAGTAATCATGACAAGCAGAACTGTTTTGAAAATGAAAGTATAGAATTATATACTTAAAACAAGTGGCATGAAATTGATGTGGGTGTAGGACACATTCCTGAAGGGACCTCCTCCTTTCCCTTGGCAGTGCGGGGATTGTCCTGTTGAAGGTAAAGCGGAAGGTGAGGAAATACCTCTGGGAGCGCCAGACAGTACCTACAATCTTTGCTTCCATCCTGAAGCGCCACCCAGACAAGACAGCCCTGATATTCGAAGGCACGAATACCCACTGGACTTTCCACCAGCTGGACACCTACTCCAGTGCAGTTGGCAACCTGTTGCAAGGACGGGGCCTGGCTTCTGGTGATGTGGTGGCTCTCTTCATGGAGAACCGAAATGAGTTCGTGGGGCTCTGGCTGGGCATGGCCAAGCTGGGGGTGGAGGCAGCCCTCATCAACACTAATCTGCGGCGGGATGCCCTTCGCCACTGCCTGACTACCTCTCAGGCCCGCATCCTCATCTTTGGCAGCGAGCTGTCTTCTGGTGAGTATTAGGAGCCATGTCTGGGGCCCAAGAATAGAGATAGGAGGATGGGAGTATAGGAAGGAGAGATGTTAGAACACAGAAGGGCAGAGTTAGAAGGGACTTGAAGATCTGTAAAGCAAATCCTTAATTTTATAGAAAAGAAAATTGAGGACAAGAAATCACCAGTTGTTTGTTTGCCCAAGTCACACATCTCTTTTTATGTAGAAAGTGAATTAGAACTCAGGGCTTTGGTTTCCTGATTGAATGCTCTTTGAGTAGAAAGGAGAGAGTCTGAGGGAATGAGGAGGGTGGGAATAGAACTGAGAAAGCCAAAATTAGTTTATACCAGGTTGCATTCAAGCATTGACCTAGAGGAATTGCTTCTGTTTTTCCAGATGTGGGAAGGAGCTGTTCATTGCTGATCCCTGGTTTCCATACCTCTATTACCCCTCACCTCCACCATTTCCCTACCAAAAAACTTCTACCCCACCCTAGAAATGTCCTAGAGAAGCTCACCCATACCTCCAGGTGCTAGAAGCCCTGGCCCCATAGTATTCCTTCTGGTACTGTGCCCAGCATGCAGAGGTCAAAGATCATAGGTCCCTGAGAGTAGCAGGCTTGCTCTTGAGGGAGTGACGTGGGCCCCGCCCATCCCTGGGCCTTCTGCAAGGGAGCTTCCCAAAATGCTAACTGCTTCCTATCACCTCTTTCCTCCTAGCTGTCTGTGAAATCCACAGCACTCTGGACTCCTCCTTGAGTCTCCTCTGCTCAGGAGACTGGGACCCCAGCTCTGTGCCAGCAGGAGCTGAACACCTGGAACCCCTTCTGGAGGAATCCCCCAAGAGCCTGCCCAATCAACCAGACAAAGGCTTCACTGGTATGATCCCTGCCATTGGACAAGGGAGAAAGCTTGGCTCAGGGCTACCTCTCTGTTGGCTCACCATTCGTTAATTTATTGAACAGGTCCTTATTGTGTGCCTGGCTGATTCTTGAGTCCAAGCTTGCTTTCTCTTTCTTTCTTTCCTTCTTTCTTTTCTTTTTCTTCCTTCCTTTCTCTTTCTTCATTCTTTCCTCTCTCCCTCCCCCTCTATCTTTTTCTTCTTTCCTCTCTTTCTCTTTCCTTCCTTTCTCCCTTCCCCTCTCTTTCTTTTTCTCCTTCCTTTCTTTTACCTTCCTCTTTCTCTTTCTTTCCTTTCTTCTTCCTTCCTTTCTCTCTTTCCTTCCTTTCTTCTTCCTTCCTTTCTCCCTCCCCCTCTTTTTTCTTTTTCTCCTTCCTTTCTTTTTTTCCTTCTCTTTCCCTTTCCTTCCTTTCTCTTTCTTTCTTCTTTTCTTCTTCCTTTCACCTTTCTTCTTTTCTCTTCCTTCCTTCTTCTATCCTTCCTTCCTTTCTTCTTCCTTCTCTTTCTTTCTTTCTTGCTTTCCTTCCCTCTTTTCTTTCTGCCCTTCCAACTTTATTTTATTTTCATCTGATTTCTTTTCCCATCACCTTGCTCCTCTCCCCTCAATCCCATTGAAAAAAAAAAAAAACAAGAAAAAAACCCATTACAAATATGTGTAGTTAAGCAAAACAAACTCCCACATTGGAATTTGGCCATAATTGGATTTGGACACAACCACATTGGTTATGTCCAAAAGAAAAGAAGAATAGACCCTGATCTGCACTCTGAGCTTTCACCTCTCTATCAGGAGATAGGTAACATGTTTTATTATAAGTCCTCTGGAATTGGTCCAGGCTCTTTCTAATGTACCTCTCTGACCCTCTCCTCTGTGAAACCTGCCCTGATCACTCCTTTCTCTCAAATCATTCAGTACATACTGGCTTAACCCCTCACTGGGCACTTACCCCATTCTGCCTTGTAAAATCTCTTGAATAATGTAACTTTTCACGTGCCTCTGTCTTGTCTCCTCAACCACATTATAAACTACTTGAAGGCAGGGACTGTAGGTTCCCATGATTCCCCTCATGGTACCTGTGAAGGTGCTAGGTATACACAAAGCTTCAGGAAAAAAAGTTTAAGAAATGTCCCCTGTCCTTTGGGCAATCACCTGAAGAGAGAAGACATATATATGTCTGGCAGCAAAAGCCTACACATGATTATTGCCGAGTGAGGGGCATAGGCACTAAATGGAGCTGGAGTTCAGAGAAGAGGTTACTTTGAGCTCTGGTGGTCAGGGACGAAGACTCCATGGAGTTAGGTGGACTCTGGGTCTTCAAGGGCCAGTAGGATTCGAATAGGTATAGAGGAAGAGTCCATTTCACTTCTCTCCTCTGCCTTCCTGGCTTGGCTCTCATCCCCTGTATCCACTTAGGACAGCAGCTGTGCTCCCCCTCCCCAGCCCAGTTCTCTCACGTTCACCTAACTCGGGCCAACCGTTTGTGTTCTGCTTCCCCCAGACAAGCTTTTCTACATCTACACATCCGGTACCACGGGAATGCCCAAAGCCGCCATCGTGGTGCACAGCAGGTGAGGAGGTTAGGGTGGTGCCCAGGGAAGGCAGGAAGGGAACCCAGGTTCTGCCAGGTGTCCAATCTCTCCCTCTACTGGCCCTGGCTTGTCCCAGGTATTACCGGATGGCTGCCCTGGTCTACTATGGCTTCCGAATGCGTTCTAGCGACATTGTATATGACTGCCTCCCCCTTTACCACTCAGCAGGTAACCTTAGACTCCTAGGGACCCACTTAGGGCAGGTCCTTTTGCTCTCTCATCTTTTGGCTCTCATGAAAGGAGTGGGAGTAGGGGTGGATGGATGGAATCTCCCTTGCCTGGGGCTGGTCCTCTGTCTTCTGAGCCTGGGAGAGAAGGGGACTTTTCTGGAGCCTTTGGGTAGCTTTCTTTTACTCCCCCCCCACCCCCCCATTCACCCTGGGCTCCCCCTGCACCTACCAGGTAACATTGTGGGGGTTGGACAGTGTCTGCTACACGGGATGACTGTGGTGATCCGAAAGAAATTCTCTGCCTCTCGATTCTGGGATGACTGCATCAAGTATAACTGTACGGTGAGCACAGCAGCAGGAGACCTTGGTGGGGAAAGGGTGGAGGGTGGGAATAGAAGACTTGGGGGGGTAGGGAGAGAAAGGGTGGGGTGGAGAGAGACAGAGAACCGAGAGAAAGAGATAGAGAGAGACAGAGAGAGAGGAACTGTCAGCCGTGGGTGTTAGGAGCTGGACCCAAAAATAACCACTAGTCCGGAAAGGCCCTTTGTGTTCCTCTGGTGACAGCTCTTTTCAAAGTACTTTTCATCTAATTGCCCCATTTGATCCCTATAATGTTCTGTGAGGGTAGAGTAGGTAGGACTTAGCCTACTCATTTTTCAGATGAGGAAATCATTCCACCTCCATATATTTATTAAGGAGCTTTCCTATGCTGGCACCCATACTAGGAAGTGTCTGGGAGTTAGAGAATTGACCCTTGAAGAAACTAACAGTCCAGTGGGGAAGACAAGACTTTGAAAAAAGAGGATGAAGTCTCTGGAGCACCTCTGGGAAGAGGATTCAGTAATCATGGTGTGGGGAGGTAGCATGATGGTTTGGAAGGAACTCTGGCTGTTTATTAGTTTTGTCGAGCCATCCTTGTTTGTGTACAAGGGAGGATTTATCTGGAGCATGACTGGGTGGAGAGGTGAGTTAGTGGGCAGTGATAGAGATGCTTAAAAAAAAAAAGAAGAAAAGAACATTAATAAAACATTTTTAAAATAAGAGAAGAAAAGTTCAAAAAAAGTCACAAAAGAAAATTTTAATATTATTGTTAAATTTTATATGCATTAAAAAAAAAGCTATATGTAACTGAAAAGAAAGAAATATAGTATTAGGAGCATTGGAATCTAGTCCCAACTCTGCCACCAGCTTATTTGTGTGGTCTGACAAGGGTGGCTTCCCCTCCCTGGGTCTCGGTTTCCTATTGTGTAAAAACAGGAATTTGAATTAGGTGGACTCTTCCAGTTCTGACATTCTTTGAGTCAGTGGCCATAGGGTAGAGGGGAAGAAGGGCCTCAGGGAGCAAGGGGAATGGTCCCAGGACTGATGCTTCAACCTGTCTCACCTCCTCCCTATCCCTGCCCCCAGATTGTCCAGTATATTGGAGAGCTCTGTCGCTACCTTCTGAACCAACCTCCAAGAGAAGTGGAGACCCAGCACTCAGTGCGCATGGCCCTAGGCAATGGGCTTCGGCAGTCTATCTGGACCGAATTCATCAATCGTTTCCACATCCCTCAGGTGGCCGAGTTCTATGGGGCCACTGAATGCAACTGCAGCGTGGGCAACTTTGATAGCCAGGTCAGAGACTCTTAGGGAGAGGATTTGGGTACACACTTGGTCAGATACTGGGAAAGATGGAAGATTGGGCAAAGGGCCTGGAGGGGAGTGGTCATCACATAGTTGGGGGCCCATCAAATGGGGTGGCGCAAAATAGAGTATCAGTCCCAAGGAGAAGCATCTACACTTCTCAGAATAGAGAAGTCCACCAGAGAATCCTGGGACCCACCTGGGGGATAAGATGAGGGAAGGAGTCACGGGGGAATGGTTGGCATCTCTAAATCAGGGTTCTTATTTCCTGGCCTTCACAGGTGGGGGCCTGTGGCTTCAACAGCCGCATCATATCTTTTGTCTATCCCATCCGGCTCGTGCAGGTGAACGAGGACACCATGGAGTTGATCAGGGATAACAATGGCATCTGCCTTCCCTGTGGTCCAGGTCTGTCCTGAAAGATGGATGGTAGTGGGAGTGGAGGTGGGAGTGGGGGTGGGAAACCTGAAGGAAATTACCCTGTAGACAGAGGGATTGGCTAGTGAGGGCCTGGGGCAGGAAACCATTCCAGTGGGACCTCAGCAAGCGTGCCGTGCTAGATCTCGAGTTAGCCAGTCCTGGATTCCTGCCTTCTCCCAGGGCCTCAGGTGCCTGCCTTCGGGGTTGGATTGGATGGTTATTGAGGTGCCTTCCAGGTCTAAATGATGTTAGACTGAACACTACCACAAACTGTAAATTCTCTAGGCCAGTGGCGTCAAGGTCAAATAGAATAAGATTCCTGCAGGTGCATGGAAAACCACAGATTAATATTATCCATGCTTTATTATGTTTTTATTTGTTTCGTTAAACATTTCCCAATTACATTTTAACTTGGTTTGCCTTGAGTTTAACACTTATGCTCTATGGGATATAAAAGGGATAGCCCCTGCACTTACAGAGGAAGGGGGAGATGGAAGATTCCTACACACACACACACACACACACACACAAATTTTGTCCAGACGTGATTTCATTGGTATAGGGAAATCCTGGTGTGGAAATGACTCCTTCCAATGCAGCTTGACAACTACTCTGTAACTTATACTCTTAGAAAATTTCTTAAGTCACTAAGAGGTTACGTGATTTATCCCTGACCAGCTAGGATGTGAACAGGCAGATTGTGGACCCATATCTTCCTGACTTGCAAGGCTAGCTCTGTATCTATTATACCACACTACCCTCTCTCTTTCTCTTTCTTTCTTTTTCTCTCTCCAGCCATATCTATCTATCCATTGATCTCTATCCAACTGTCCATCCATCTTTCTCTCTCCATCCATATCTGTTGATCCCTCTGTATTCATATTTATCGATCCCCCTGTCTATTCCACCATACATCTATACCTCTCTCTCAGTCTACCCAGCCATCCAACTATTCATCTCTCTCTTTTATTTTTTTCCGAGGCAATCGGGGTTAAGTGACTTGCCCAGGGTCATACAGCTAATGAGTATCATGTGTCTGAGGCCATATTTGAACTCAGATCCTACTGACTCCAGGGCCGGTGCTCTATCTACTGCATCACTTAGCTGCCCCTACCAACCATTCATCTCTATCTAACCATTCATCCATATCTATCTCCTTATCTTCCTACCCATCCATCCACCACTCTCTATGTTTCTATCTAAATAGATATAGTACAGCTCGAGATAGATATCAATATAATTATATAGTATAGATAGAGATGAACAGCTAGGTGGCACAGTGGATAGCGTGCCGGGCCTGGAGTCAGGAAGACTCATCTTCCTGAGTTCAAATGTGGCCTCAGACACTTACTTGCTGTGTGACCCTGGGCAAGTCACTTAACACTTAACCCTATTTGCTTCAGTTTCCTCATCTGTAAAATGAGCTAGAGAAGGAAATGCAACCACTCTAGTATCTTTGCCAAGAAAATCCCAAAAGGGGTCATGAACAATCAGACCAGGAGGTCTTCTAGGTGGGGTGAGGAAGCCAAACTTGAGGAATGCCGAGGACGTGGCCTGGCTAGAGCTGAGGGCTCATAGAGAAGAGATCAGTAGGTGACGAAGCTGAGGAGGCAGGCTGATGGATGAGTCAGTGGGAAAGAGCCTCAGATGCTGGATTAAGCAGGGGTTTGGATGTTGTCTGGGTGGCCTTGTGGGGACAGATAAAGTTTTTGAGCAGAAACAGAAGATGGGGAAAGGTCACCAGGTGGGAGAAAGCATCCCAGCTAAGCTTTGATTTCCAGGGGAGCCGGGCCAGCTCGTTGGCCGAATCGTGCAGCATGACCCGCTTCGACGCTTTGATGGATACATCAATCCTGGCGCCAATGATAAGAAGATTGCCTATGATGTCTTCAAGAAGGGAGACATGGCCTACCTCAGTGGTCGGGACCCCTTTCCATTATCCCTGGGCCATGCTACTGTCCTTCTCCCCTTCTTCTCCTTTAGTTTCTTTTTGAATCATTGGGGATGGGAGAGAAAGTGAAAGGATTGACGCCATGCTTGCCTTCCCCTTGAGACCCTTCCTCCATATTCCCAGGACCATCCCTTCCTTCCTTCCTTTTATGAATTTCCTCCCTTCCAAAGTCGTATTGAGGACCTGGGTTTTAGAACTGGCTATAATTGTGTGTGTGTTTTGGGGGTGAGGAGGAATTGGGTAATCCGAACCTGTGCTTCTTCATGGGTGAAGTGTTAGAGAAATCAGCAGCTCTCTGTAATTTACAGTTAGAGGTTTGCCTCAGGCACTGAGAAGGTAAGGGAAATTCCTGGGATCACAAAGCTAACATTAGTCAGAGGTAGTTCTTAGAACCAGGTCTTCCTGATTCCTAATTCTCTGCCTCCTGGGGTACTGGACACAGGAAAAGCCTCGGTCCATTACCCCCCTCAAATGAAGATCTATAAAATGAGGATATTAATACTCCCTATGAAAAGTTACTGCCTATCTCATAAGGCTATTGTTAGCAAAGCACTCTGTAGACCTTAAGGTGCTGGCTGCATAAATGTCATTTGGGTTTTTTTTTCCCCAAACCTATAATCTTATTGGTGTGGGGAACTCCCAGTAAGGAAACTCCCTCTCCCAGTGCAAATCTGCAACTATTCTGAAGTGTATAGCCTTGTTAGTGAGTTGCCCCAAGCCACTGAGGGGTTAAGTGACTTGTCCTGGGTAAACAGGCAATATGCATCAGAGGTCAGACTTGACTTGAACCCAGGTCTTCCTGACTCGGAGGCCAGCTGTATGTCCACCATACATACCATGGCTGCCTTTTGAGATTAATATTATTGCTATTTATTACTATTACCATTAATTAATAATAATTATAGTCCCTGACCTAAACAGTATCCTCAGCTTCCCTATCTGAAAATGAGGACTTGGGTGGTCTCTGAAGACTCTTCTAGTTCTAAATCCCATAATTCACGACTTTCATGAGCATAGCCCCCTCACCTGTCCATCCTCTGGCTTCTTAGTATTGCAGGGTAGGTTCTAGCAGGAAATCCGAAGTCCCATCTTCCAGGCCTCCCCTGAGCCCTGTTCCTCCTTCCATCAGGTGATGTGCTGGTGATGGATGAATTGGGCTACCTGTATTTCCGGGACCGAACAGGTGACACATTCCGGTGGAAAGGAGAGAATGTATCCACTACAGAAGTGGAGGGGACCCTGAGCCGACTCTTAGGCATGGTTGATGTGGCTGTGTATGGTGTGGAGGTGCCAGGTAAGTGGGGAGCCATGGTTTTTTGGGCAGAGCACTACATACATACCACAGTACTTCAATGGGGCCAAAATCTCAATGATGTGCACACCTTGTCATCCTGAGCAATTCTTACTTTTATCTTTCCATGGATTCTCCTTCCTCTGAATTTTTTCATATTTTGTGGGAATCAAATCCAACAAGCATTAATTAAGCATCTACTGTATACTGGGTAAGCATATACTGTGTGTGTGTGTGTATATATATATATATAGTATAGCACTGTGCTAGGTGTTGGGAATAGGGCTAGGGCTAGACTCTAAACCTGTGCTCTCTCTCACATAGGGAACTCTCAGGTGAGAAAACTCCCTCTACCAGTGCAGGTCAGCACCGCCTCTTAAAAAGTTGCCTAGAACACTGAGCAGTCAAGTGAATTCCTCAGGGTCTCACAGCCACTAGGTCTCAGAAGTGGGACTTGAACCCAGGTCTTTTGGCTGCAGGGCTGTCTCTATCCACCCCCTTCTACCTCCCCAGGCCCCTCAAGTGGCAAAGACAAAATGAAAAAATCATACCTGTCCTCAAGGAATTTACATTCTTCTGAGGACATACAATACTTAGAGGCCTAGTGGTACAAAATGAGTACCTGGATTTGGAGTCTAAGGACTCCAGAGGTCTAAGGACCTGGGATTTAATCCCAGCTCTGTACTTGCTACGTATGTGGCCTTACCTAAGTCCCTCACACCTCTGGACCTCAGTTTCTTCGTCAGTAATGCTAAACATTTGGACTCAGTGGCCTCTAAGCTCTCTCCCAGCTCTAAATCAATGATCCTCTATCAGCCTATGTAATCAGGTCAGTATATACAGGGATCACGGAAGGCTTCCTGTGGAAGGTAGCACCTGCCTAGGCTCCCTTATCTTGGATGGCCAGCTTGGATCTTTTTTCTAGGTATACCCAGGATATGTTTTGATGCCACTTTTTCAGCCCAAGTGTTCTCATTAGATCAGTGGCTATTAAACTTTATATTTCTTTTTTTCTTTTTCTTTTTTAGTTTTTAGGCAATTTGGGATTAAGTGACTTGCCCAGGGTCATACAGCTAGTAAGTGTCAAGTGTTTGGTCTGAAGCCAGATTTGAACTCAGGTCCTCCTGACTTCAGGGGTGCTCTATCCACTGCGCCACCTAGCTGCCCCCAAACTTTATATTTCTTTCAGTGCTTAGCAGGGATCTGCATACAGCAGACACTTAACAAATGTTAATAACTCAGTTAGATTATTTAGCCGTGAATGGCAGAACTAAGATAAAGGGGTGAAAGGTACAGGGATATATTTTGGCTCTAGGTGATAATTGTTGTTCAGTTGTGTCCGTCTTTTTACAAACGCATTCGGGGTTTTCTTGGCTAAGATACTGGAGCAGTTTGCCATTCCCTTCTTCAGCTCATCTTACAGATCAGGAAACTGAGGCAAACAAAGTTAAGTGATTTGCCCAGTGTCTCACAGCTAGTAACTGTCTGAGACTAGATTTGAAAGTAGAAGGATAGGTCTTCCAGACTCCAGGACTGGCACTCTATCCGCCTAGGTAATAATAACAGCATTCAGGCAGGCTTTATTTTGCAAAGCCTTTTACGTGTGTTATCTCATCTGACCTCATAATGACCTTCCCTACCACAGTAGGTACTCACATTGTCCCCATTTTATAAATGACTAAGCTGAGTCTGAGAGGTTAGATGACTTGTCCCAAGTCACTCAGCTAAGTAAGTGCCTGAGGCTAGATTTGAACTTAAGTCAGATGAATTATAATTTATTTAAAATACGGACTTTTTAAGAATGAGACTCAAAATATTTGATTAAAAATAATAATAATAGCATGTGCCAGTTCACATGACGCTAGTTGACCTAGATGGTCCCTGAAGTCAGTTCCAGCCCTTAAGTTTCTGTTGATTGTGTTTGTTAAGTTGAGGGGCCTGCTCAGCCACCTGTATCACCCAGAGTGGCCACTAGGTGTCAGGCCTCTGCAACAAGCAACTCATTCAGTAGCGTCCTCATAACAGCTAACATTTATATAGCCCTTTAAGACTAGCAAAGTGTTTTGCATATATATATCACATCTGAATTGGTCATTTACAGGATGTTTATCAGTTGGACATTTAGGTGAATGACATGGGCTCTGTGGGCAAGCCTCCCAGGTGCCCTGCATCCCTCTGACACATCTCTGCACTGCAGGTATTGAGGGCCGGGCAGGGATGGCTTCAATAGCGGACCCCAAAGGTAGCTGTGACCTGACAGAATTTGCCAAAGCACTGGAGAAGGAACTCCCACTCTATGCCCGCCCCATCTTCCTGCGCTTCCTGCCTGAGCTCCATAAAACAGGTACAGCTGAGGGCCCCCCTCTTCCTTCTTCTTTCCGGGGATTCTAGCCTGGATTTCTCCATAAGTCATTTATAAGCCCCACCTTTCCTGGGTCTTTTCTACCTCAGACCTCACCAACCTCAACTGCCTCGCTTACCATCTCCTCTTTCTTCTAGATCTCACAGCATTCAAATACTGAATCATTCAATTATAATGTTAGAGGAGCTGAGATCAAATCCCAGTTCTGCTACTTACTACCCATGTGGCCTTGAGCAGGTCATTTAAATTAAGGCCTCAGTTTCCTTATCTGTAAGATGAGGAGGAGATGACCTCTGAGGTCCCTTTTAGTTTCAAATCTGTGATCCTGTGATCCTTACCTCTTTCTTCTTCTTCCTTGGCAAATATTTCTCTAATCTTACTCCATCAGTTTTTTTAATACTGAGGCTGTTCTGGCCTCTCCTGTCCCCAGCAACCAGGTCCCCCTTTCTCTTATTATCTAACAACCCTTCCTCACCCCTTCCAGGGACCTACAAATTCCAGAAGACAGAATTACGGAAAGAGGGCTTCAACCCAGCTTTGGTGAAGAACCCCCTTTTCTACCTGGACACCCGGCTCTGTCGCTATCTTCCCCTGGACTCCAAGGCTTATATCCGTATCCAGGCTGGGGAAGAGAAGCTGTGATTGTCTCCATCCCTGCTCCCACTCCAAGGGCTGGACTGAGTCAGGGGCTGAGCCCCTGGAGGGTTCTTGGGGAACAGGGAATGGTGTCAGACCAAAGTAGGCAGTGGTAAGGGCCATTCCCCCTCCTCCAGAATGCTGACTGGGGTGGAGGGAGGGAAGCCAGTGGACACCTCTGCTCAGAAATTGCCAAGTGACTTTACTGCCATCTTCCTCTACCCCCCACATTAGAGGTTTTCCATGAAAGCCTTGTGTCTGGGGAGCTGGAAGGCTTAGGGTAGGATGAGTTCAATCCTTCATTTTGTCTCCATACCCCAGAGAGCAGAGACTGACTGAGCACACTCAGGGTGATGTCTTGGGGCGGGGGGAGGGGCATGCACACAGGGGGAGAAGGTTGAGAGGGGAGTTCACTAATTGAGGTTCTTGCTGTCTCACACTCCCTGTACCTTGCCAAGAGGTGAGGACCTTGGATTCAGGAAGACAACCAGAGGACAGAGGAACTACTCACCCCCTTTTTTTTTTTGGCCAAGAGGATTTAGGATAAAGGTTCTATTTCTCTTTGAGTTATGGCTGCTATCTAAGCTACTATGTGACTTCTTTGGTATAGACAAAGGAGGGTAGTAGCTACAAGGGGTCACTCTCCATAGTAAAGAGTTGCTAGCTCCAAGAGCCACCAGAGCCCTGCCCAGGCCCTGAGCTAGGTTGTGCCGAACAGCCATCCCCTTCCTCCGCACACCCACCAGTTGTTTACCTTTCCTTGGCCAAGGCTTTTTCAGTGGGGTCTTCTTTGGCCTTGTAGATAATTCCAAAGCTTCTCAGGATCATTGCAGAGAGAGGGAGAGGCTGGCTCCGTTGCAGGAGCTGCCTTTCCCATCTCCTGCTCCTGCAGCCTCTCCCTCCCCTCAGGATTAGTTTGTGTTTCTGTCTCCATTTCTCCCTCACACCCCTTGGCCTGGCTCATACCTCTTTCTGTGGGAGAGCATGGGGATGGGGTGTCTATGGCAAATAAATTCAGACTTGACTTCCTCTTCCCACTTAATTTATGTGAATGTTTGAGAGAGTGACCATCTCCTGAATCAGCCTTGGGCTTCCCTTGCTCACACCTTTGCTCATGTCATGCTACAGACCTCTCTAGCTCTTCATTCTTTAAGACTCAGCTCCACCCCCTCCTTCACCATCTCCAGGAAGACTTTCCTGAACCTCTACCCGCACAGATCCTCTCCACAGTACATTCTCTCTCCTGGGAATGCTGCTAGTAGTGTTAGTACCCCTCACTTAGTATTTGGCACATCCTGCTAGGTAGTGTGGGTGTCTCTCTGTTCCAGCCCCCTCTAGTAAGATTGGAACCGGGCCACTTCCCTGCATGCCAACCCCATACTGGGTACCGGAGGCCCTGTGGCCTGAGCCTTATAGATCTTGGCCTCTCTTGACTGATGTAGTGGAAAGAGCCCTAAATTGGAAATCAGGTGACAAGAATTCCAATCTCAGCACTGCATTTGACCTGGCACTATACTTCAGCCTGGGATTCAGTTTCCCCATTTGTAAAATGAGAGAGTGGACTAAAGGGCCAGGGGTTCTAGGTTGGGGTTGTCAGAGGTGTCTGGATTTTTTGTACTTAACCCAAGTGGCCAGTAGAGGGCACGCTGGCCCTGATTAATCCCTTCTAGCCTGAACCCTGCTGTCCCAGGGATTTTATTGTCTTTTCAGTGTGTCTGAATCTTCATGACCCATTTTCATGGCAAAGATACTGGAGTAGTTTGTGATTTCCTTCTCCAGCTCATTTGACAGATGAGGAAATTGAGGCCAACAGGGTTAAAGTGACTAGCCCATGGTCACACAGCTAGTATCTAAGGCTGGATTTGAACTTGGTTCTTCCTGACCCTGGGGACAACTAGGTGTCACAGTGGATAGAGTGCTGGGCTTTCAGTCAGGAAGATTTATCTTCCTAGCTGTGTGATGCTGGACAAGTCACTTAACACTGTTGGCCTCAGTTTCTTCACCTGTTAAATGAGCTGGAGACGGAAATGGCAAACCACTCCAGTATCTGCCAAGAAAACCCCAAACGGGGACACAAAAAGTCGGACACAGCTGAAAATGGACTGAATAACAACTTCCTGACTTCAAGCTGGGTGCTCTATCCACTGTGTCACCTAGCTGCCCCTGTTCTGGGGGTAGGGTTGCTTATTCTGTTGGTGCAGAATGGACCAGGGGAGATATACTAGCAGTAGAAAAGATTGGAGGAGGGGGAAAGAGAACTGGGCCTCTGTTTTTAAATATGAAGTCACCTCTATTCTGGGGTAATATGGTTCCTAGACCCTCCCACCTTCAGGGTTCTATGAAACTGGCTGGGTTAACTTCTTTAAAAATGGAATGAGAGAGCTCATTGGCCTCCTCCAGATGGAGGAAGCCCTGCAACCAGGTCTGTTTCTTGAAGAACTACAGTCACTGCTGGGAAGGACTTGATTTTCCCCACTCTAAAATGGAAAACGCACGTTGCTCCCTTCTTTCCCTTGTGGTGAGTAAAGAAGAAAAAAGATTTGTTTTCTTGGGGATACACCAGCCCCGTCTCCACCTAAAGTACCCATGCACACACCTATCTCATCAGGCTCCTCTCTTCTCTGAAGAGACTGAGTCAATTTGATGGGGTGGCAAAAAAAGGGCATACCCACAAAAGGCAGTATGGTGTAATGGAAGCAGGACTGCCAGGAGGCCTTGGCCTTTGTCCCAGCTTTGCCACCAACTCGTTGAGTGACCCTGGGCAGGTCCCTTCTCTTTGAACCTGAGTTTCCCTAACTGTAAAATGAGACTAGATGAACTCTAAAGTAGCTTCTGGCTACTTTAAAACTACTTTTTTAGATTGTCTGATTTATTGACCCTTCTGGGCCCTTAATCAGAGATTAATTTTAGAGTTAAGGGTAGAGGTGGTACATCTAGGGATGGAGGGGACAAACCAGAAACAAGTCACCCTAGTAACTTTTCTTAAGAAATCATGCTCAAAGGGATCAGGAACTAGGTAGGTCTGAGATCCCTCCTCCATCCCTCTCCCTACGAAAGGCAGGTAGGGCCGGTGCCCCCGAGGTAGATTTTTCCTGGGGATCAAACCGCGGCCGCTCCTCTTTAAAAAAAAAAAAAAAAAAAAAAAGTGGCTCTTTGCGGTCCTGCCCCGGGATGTCCCAGGCTGCCGGGCAAGTGGCCTTCAGAGCCACCGCTTGCTGTATCGCTTTCAACTCTTGGGAAGGTTAAATACCTCGGAGGGGTCTATTGAAGGCAGCCGGAGGGGAGGGAGCTGCTTTCAATGGGGCCCCACGTTCATCCCCCTCGGCTCCCCGCCCCCTCCCCCCACCCCCCATCCCAGCCAAGCTCCTCCGGGCACTAATGATATTCCGCTCTCCATCCGAGCGTTCTTTGGCTGCAGTTTAACCCGAGCGCTGGGACTGATTTCCCTCTCACTGATCTCAGCTTGACATCCAATTAGCACAAGAATGGGATAGGAAGCCTGCAAAAGACTCCAGCTCCCCCTGACCCTCCCCCCCCCCCCTCCCCCCCCCCCCATCGTCTTTTCTCTGAGCCACACAGGGTTCAGGACTGAGCCCAGGGGGATTCAGACAAAGGCCAGCGGACTGTGGTCCCCACCAGAGCCCTCTAGCCCCCTCCCGACCCTCCTATTGTCTTCCTCGATACTTCAGAAAGAACTGAAGGCGGTTCCTGCGGGAATCTCTGGGGTCCCTCCTCCTCTGCACCACCCCCACTTTACACTCCCCCCCTTGCAAAAAATAAAATAAAATAAAGAATTATAATCTTTAAAATCACACATACAGGATCCAAACCAAGAACGCACTCTCATCAGCCTGGATTTTGCAAAGAAAAGGATGCTCCAGGTCCCATGGAGGGGGCATGATAAGACTGAAATAAGGTGGAAGCTGTACATTGCAGGGTTAGATGCAGTTGGGCTTTGAATGCCAGACTGAGGAATTTTTACTTTATCCTGTTTGCCCTAGGGAGTTGCTGAGCAAGGAAGACGCATGACAAAAGCCAGGTTTAACAATTTATCTGACTGCCTGTGAAGGGTGGATTGAAGGGAGTAAAGGAAGTAAAGAGACCAGTAAGAAAGTTATTAAAACATTGTGAGGAAGAGGTGATGAGAAACTGTACTAGGGTAGTGCTTGTGAAAGAGATTATGAAGGAAAATTTGACAGGACTTGCTTATTGATTGGATCCAATTTAGTCAAGATGTTTATTAAGCATCTATGAATGAATACAGAACACTAGACACTGAGGGAGATAGATTAGAAAAAAGAGTACGATCATAGGATCACTGAAGAACCCAACTGGAAGAGGCCTTAGAACAATGAACATAGAATAATTATTAGTTAGAAGTAACCTTAGAATATAGGGAAGGGGGAGGGAACAAACAATAAGCACCTAATATGCACCAGGCATTGTGCTATAAGTGCTTCATAAACATCTCATTTGATACATAGAATGCTAAGAGTGGCAAGGAGCCTTTGCAATCATTTTGAAGGTAAGGAAACAGACGAAGGACCACAAGATTTTAAGCCTGCAAGGATTGTTGTGCTGTCCAAGAAAATGAGAAGTTGGCAGGTTCTAGTTTTTGGAATCTCTGATTTGTCTTCCCCGCAGCGTGCTCTGCACACTGTATTTTCTGGCTGATCACTACAGACATGGGAGGGCTTTGGGTTAGGCTAAGGGGAAAACGTTTTGTCCCCTTGAGGTTTGGGGTGCGGGGGTGGGGGGGTGGAGACAATTTGGCTTGAAGGGCTGAGAATGCTAAGCGGCAATCCTGACTGGGGGACATTGAGGGACGACCGGGCTAGCAGGAAGCAGAGCCCTGGAAAGAAAAGGAGGGGAGAAACTAACACTAAGGGAAAGGGGATAAAAGCTATACAAAAGAAACAGTGTGTATGGGCATATTCAAGGTGTTCTAAATCAAAAGAGTCCGGGGCAGAACACAAGCTCAGCTCATGGGGAGCGCCCAGTCCAGTAAATGACGAGGGAACTCCCATTACAATGAGGTATTTCCAAGGATTTGATGGCGTCAACATGAGGAAGGAGAACCCTGGCCTGAGTCAGAAATTGACGCTTCTGCCTTGGAGTGTGGAGGTTCGCATTCTCTTAAGTCAGAAGTAACTTTCGGCTCTAAAGCCTGTGATCTTTGCCACTCAGTAGTTTTGCGACCTTCGTTAGTTCAGTTCCCTCTCTGGGGCTCAGTTTTCCCCATCTGTAAAAAAAGGGCTGAACAAGTTTTACGGTTACTTCCGGCTCGCGTTTTCCAGGATTCTGAGATCTTCAGTCTTCGGAGCTCTCCCCCTTCCCTACCTCCCTAGTAGGCGGGTCTCCGTGGAGGGTCCTGACCAATAGCTGAGAAGAAGGAAGCTTCGCAGGGACGATGCCTAGTTCCCTGTCCGGGTAGGGCGGAAGGAGGAGACGTCAGGTGGGCGTATACTTCCGCTACCTGTGTCTTCCCCAAGATGGCGGCCCCCGTGTCAGTGCAGGTGGAGTTCGGGTGAGTCGGGGTCTCGAGCCCAGGGGAGGGGAGGATCCGGTGGCCCTGTGCAAAAGGGAAGTGTGTCGGGCTAGCAGCTCCTTCTCCTTCCCTCAGAATCTCACAACAGAACGGACTTTTGTCGCATCGCCTCCTCCCGACCTGCTCTGCTGCGCTGCCCGGGTAGGGCAGGGTTGCTATGAGAACGTGACCGTATTTTCCCCAGTAAACCCGCGCGTACGCCGATGCGTACGTGCCTGCCTCCTGTTATCTTTGAGCCACTGTTTAGACTTTCGGGCCTTTTAATAATGTCTGCTCCTGTCCTCCTTTCCCGGGCCTGGAAACCTGGAGCACGGAGTCTGGTCCCTGAGCTCCCAGGATCCAGAACTCACCCCACTGACATCACCCAGTCCGACCATTGAATGGATGTGTAGGCATCGCTGGAAATCAGGCTTCATTCTGCGGGGAGGATTGGTTCCCCCGATGGGATGCAAGTTTGGTTCTCTTTTAGTCTAAAAGGGATATAAGTTCCTTGAGGGCAGGGATTGTTTCATTTTGACTAATCTTTGTACCCCTAGACTTAGCACAGTGCCTGGCACATAATTGGAGTTTAATAAATGCATATTGACCCACTAGTAAGCACTTAATAAATAGATGCTTGTTGGTTGATTGATTTTTTAATGTCAGAGATCCTTAGAACTTGGAACAGAACTCATTGTTTTACACGTGGAGAAATTGACGCCAAGGGAGGGACAATGATTTGGCCAGAGACTCAGAGTTTATTAGTATCAGAGCCAAGGATCCTTTTAAGTCTGATTTTCTTTTTCTCCCTGAGAGGGGAAGGGACAGAACCCAAAGCTTGATGATAAACAGAAGGGAAGATCTGGGACTTGTTCCAGTCTAACCAAACAGGCACTCCCCCCTTGGTTGTGTATACACAGAACTTTCTATATTAGCAATAGACCTCTGGGTGGGTCTGGGTAATAGTACTACGAGTACCATTTAGAAATTTAAGGAAATTTTAGTTGGAGATGTTTTTTATTGAATCTTGCTCTATAATTCTGTTGGACAAAGTCATATATGTCACCATCCTTTTGTGAGTCATTGGCCTTGTCACTTAGTCATTGACAAATCCCTTGGGGGGGGGGCGCCACCATTTTGGGCCATTTAACTTTCTTAAGGCCTGTGGATTCCCCAAATCTTCCCCATCATTAGTTTAGAATAATACTTGATAAGGCCCATTAGGCTTTTCTGCATCCCAGAAAAAACTTCTCTGTCAATTGATTTGGACTCTCTTGAACTTGTGCTTCAGTTTCTCATACTACCAAAGACATTGACTTCTAAGAAAACTATGGTTTTTGGAAACTGAAATATGGAAAATAAATATGCTATACTATCTTTGTCCTCAATCTCTTGATAATCTTTGCCTCTAAAACTCACATAATCAAAGTCTCAAAGTTGGCAGAGATCTGAGACCAGTCAGTCCAAAATGTACCTGAACAAAAATCTTTTTTATAACATATCTTCTAAAGTGGTTCCCAAGTTTTGCATTACCTCAAGCCTAAAGTTGCATCTTTTACTCATTATTCTTAGTTCTCTCTTCTGGGGCCAAGAAGAGTAAGTCTAATCCCTCAACTATCTGATAGCCTTTTAACTACTTGAAGACCCCTAAAGTTTTTATTCTTCTTCGAGTTAAAGCACCCCAATTCCTTCAGCCATTCTCTATATGACAAACCCCTTCATGATCCTGATTGCCCCACTCTGGATATTTCAGCACATAAATGTCCTTCTTAAAATGTAGCATTAGATTTGAACACAGTACCCTGAGTGTGGTCCAACCAAGGCAGGGTACAGTGGGACAATCATCTCCCTAGTCTGAACACCATGTCCTCTTGCATTAGCTTTCTGGGCCACCACTGTTGACTTGTTCTTTTCCTTTGTCTTTTGTATCTATGATCAAGTTGCTTCTCAGAAGGTCTCTCTGATATATGATGATGCCTCATTTTAGTTTAAGGATCACCTTTCTGGTTTTCCTGTATCTGAGCAAATATTACAAGAAGTATTACTGCACTTGCCCATTCACTCTCCCTCTCTGATCTGGTTTAAACCAAAGAAGTAGACTTGTCTTTTTCCACTGACTTTTGCAAATGTAACACTTTTAGTCATTCTAGCTCTTGTGGTGTGAGAGCTAGATAGAGCTGTCTTCCCACACCTTTGTGTTTCACAAGCTTTTTAAAAAAAGTTATTTACTTCATTATTAATTTGACATGCATCAACAAATGTGGATATTTCCATAAACAAAAACAAACATAACATTGCACAGTTTTTTATTTATTCCCACCTTCTATTGAGAAAAGCACTGCCATCACTATACTAGATATTTTATGTGTTCAGCAAAAGATGTCAGGTAACGTAGTATATGAAGTCTCTAGAGTAGACTAGATTGTTTTGTATCACAATAGGCTAGATATTGTTGAAAACTGGACTTAGAGTGAGAAGTGGGATCCCAAGGGCAGTGAGAGCTGCAGAAATTAGTCTCAGTTTTCTCACCCAATCCCTCTTCCCTTCATGATTCCAGGGAAGTTTTATCAAACAGAAGTCTTGGTAAGGGGAGAGAAGGTCATTCTGGAAACTTGCCTCCCAGTTTGATCTGGAGAAGGAAAGCTGGTTCTCTGAAGCCCTGCATCTACCATTAGGACAAACATCCTATTAAATCTCACTGAGAATTGTGGGTGGAAAACAAGGCAATATAAGATTGGATCACTTGGGAGGAAATTCTGCTGAACAGACCAATCCCTCTGTGAGATTTAAGCCAAAGATGTGTTCCGACTTAGGCTTCCCTTTACCTCCTTCCACTCACCAAAGGCCCTTCACCTTAACCTCCTCCAGTTGGCCTAAGGGGTGGGGATGAGAATGTACTTTTCATCACCTGAAGAGCTGTATCGTTGGAAAAGCCAGAACCCCTCCATCCCTTATTTGTGGACCAGTAAACACAGCTGCTGGAAAGTTACCCATTGATCCAGATTCATTCTCCAGTCATTCATTTTAAAAGACAAACAAACCCCACCAGAAACCCAATGCCTGTGGCTGGCACTGCCAGGTTTGGTCACTGCCTGTTGTTTGCTTGGGAGCCATCAACCCCAGTTCTTTTCCTTTCTACATTTCTCTGACCTCCCCCCAAATATGGAACCCCTGCAAGTCTCCTTGTTTCCCCCAACCCCCACTCTCCCCAGCTGCTGCATGTCCCGACCCCCACCCCAGAAGAGAAGAGAGCTGAGCTCTTGGAGGCATATAAATGGAAGCTCTGTGCATGGCCCACAGCTGAAATGGTCCCAGCAAGTGGGTCACAGATGAGCCTTATCTCCTCCTTCACACTTCTGCAGCAACAAAGTGTGACCTTGTTGTGATTACAGACACCCCATGTTTCCCCCATCACAATGCCTGCCTTGGCCTTCCAGAGGTTTCTGTCCATCCCAGTCCCTCAAGGGTGGTTGTGTGTGACTTTGTCAGC
The DNA here is from genome assembly GCF_900497805.2 of Vombatus ursinus. NCBI lineage: Eukaryota > Metazoa > Chordata > Mammalia > Diprotodontia > Vombatidae > Vombatus > Vombatus ursinus. The sequence goes on along the minus strand of NW_020954571.1, from coordinate 11,483,586 downwards.
TGCATGAGCTCCCCATCCCTGCTTAAAGCTCAGCAGTGTCTTCCTGTCCCCAGTTGGGAGGGCAGTGTTTGTAGATTTTAAAGGGCTACTTCTTCCGTTTAGAAATCCTTGAAATAGAATTTCAGGCAGGCTAGTTGAGAGTTGTAGAGCAATAGCATAGTGTAGTGGTGAGAGTCCCAGACTTGCAGTCAAGAAAGCTGTTTTCCAGCCCAGACCACTAAGAACTCATTAGTTTTGTGACCTTGAATGCCTCCTTTCCCCTCTCTTGGCCTCAGATTCCTCTCATGTAAAATGAGGGTTTTAATACCTGTTCTACCTCTATTTCACAAGTAGGATGAAAGGAAATCATTCACATGTACATATAAACACATACATGCACATATGTGGTTATGAAAGGGCTTTATAAATTAAAGTATTATCTATTACATGTAAAAATAAAAGATCATACCTACTTTGATAGGCTCAGGTGTCAGATACAGTCCAGATACTGACTTTTTCCCCTGGGGATGCTGGGGTTGGCACTCTTGGACAGCTTTTGCTGAAGCATATGTTTCAAACTTAAGTGTGGATCAACAGACCTAGCCAGGGGGAACTGACATGTTTACCTGAAGCCAGATATGCCCAGACATCTATTTTCTCATGGAAATGTTCTTGCCATGTGGTAGCTGCTAAGAAGTGGGGCCTCTTGGTCTTGCCCTGGTTGGGAGAAGTTATCACAGGGAACTCTAGGGTACTGCTTCCATAGAAATACATAGTCCTTTTAATGGGGCCATGTTTAAACAGGTTACCCTATATGCTTGGTGAGCCAGAGTATGGTATCCCCTGACACCCCCTGTTAAAGCAGTTACATGAATTATCAAGAGCCTTGAACTTTAGAAAATTCAAGCCATGAACCTAAAAGAAAATAGTTTGTTCAGCCTCTCTTTTCCTTTTATCTGGGAAGTTGTGCTGGTCAGTTGTGGGGGTGGGGGGCTGGGGGTTGGGAGTATCATTGATATAAGGAAAGTTTAAAGAAAGTCTGTAGGGAAATAAATTGAAAAAAATTAAAATGTAGTGATTCAGTGAAAATTGAAGCACATTTTATGTTTTGATTTTTTTCTAACAGCTTTCAAGGACTAAGTATGCAGGATCTTGGTCTCTGGAAGCCTTCCCTCTCATTGCCAGTCTTTTGGATACCCACTGGCAGTCCACCAAGGAATTAGCAGAGAAAGGAAGAAATCAAACTTAAGTCACCTGGTTTTGTGCCTTGTTAACAATGTCACTTGTTGCAGAATCAGAATTTTAGGGTTGGAAAGGATTTCAGTGGTCATCTAGTCTTGCTGCAACATACCTGACAAGTAGTCATTCCTCTTGTGCTTAAGGGCCTCCAGTGAAGGGGAGCCCACTCCTTGCCAGGCAGCCCATTACACTTTTGGACAGCTTCAATTGTTAGGACATCAAGCTTCAATTTGCTTGTTTGCAACTTCTGAGCATTGCTTCTGGTTCTGCCCTTTGCAACCAACCAGAATAAGTCTAATCCTTCTTAGACTTGACAGGTCTTTAGATGTTTGAACAGAGCTATCATGTCCCCCCTGAGGCTTCTCTTTACCCTCTTAGACATCCCCATCAAATGACAGAGTCAGGATGCTTCATTGTTCTGCTTGCCTTCCTCTCAACATTTCCCAGTTTCTCAATGTTGTTTCTTAACTGCGGTGCCAGAAACTGAGTGAACACTGTGCTCAGATGTGGTCTGACCAGGGCAGAGTACAAAGAGACTGTTACCTTCCTAATCCTGAATGAGATTTCACTCCTAATGCAATCCAAGATGGCCTTACTTTTTTTTGTTTGTTTGTTTCTATACCTGGTAAGTTCATGTTGAACTTAAAATCTACTAAAGCTCTCAGATCTTTTTCGGATAAACTGTTGTCTGTCCTCTTCCTCCCCTCCTCCCCCCAACTTGTGAAGTTGCTTTTTTTCTAGTGCATATCAATGTCAAGTATAAGTTTGCATCACTTAAATCCAGTTCCTGGGTAAGTCAAGACATCACCCCATAATGTCATTGGACCTCTTCAGGACAAGCAATAACAAGACTACCTTTACCACCATTGTGGGCATCGAGGTGTCACGGTGGACCTGGAGTCAGGAAGACTCATCTTCGAGTTCAAATCCAGCCTCAGACACTTACTAGCGGTATGACCCTGGGCAAGTCACTTAACCCCATTTGCCTCAGTTTTCCTCACCTGTAAAATGAGCTGGAGAAGGAAATGGCAAACCACTCCAGTATCTTTGCTAAGAAAGCCCTAAATGGGGTCATAAAGAGTCAGACACAACTGAAAACAATTAAACAAAAATCCCCATTGAATTTCAGCTTATGAGATTCCATTGCTTTATCCTATAAAGTTCTTTTTGGATCCGGATTCTCATCCAGTGTGTTAGCTTTCCCTTCCTGTTTTGTGTCATCTGAAAATCTGATTAACATTCCATCTATGCTTGTATCCAAGTCATGGATAAAAATGTTAAAAAGCAGAGTCAAGCACAGATCCCTGGGGCACTACCCTAGAGACCTCCTGCTGAGTTAACATTAGTATGAGATCTTTATCAAATACCTTCCTAAAATCTATGTAAACTATGTCTACAGCATTCTCTGATCTAACTAACTAAGCTAGTAGCCCTGTCAAAAAAGGAAGTAAGGTTAGGCTGGCATGACTCGTTCTTCATGGTACTATTTGGGCTCTTTATAATTACTACTTCCTTTTCCTCAGTGTTGATTAAACATCTCTTAAATGATTCCTTCTAGAATTTTCCTGAGAATTGAGGTCAAGATAACTGGCTTGTAGTTTGCAGACACCTTTACCTTTCATTTCTTGAAAGTCAGAACATTATTTTCCTTTCTTCAGTTTTGCAGTAGCTCTCCCTTTCTCTACCATCTTTCAGCTATTACCAATGATGACTTAGCAATCAGTTTTTTCAGTGCTTCAGACTATATATAGCCCTTCTGGGCCAGGTGACTTGAATTCCTTAAGGGTGACTAGGGGTTCTTACTCTCTTTAGGCATCAGTCTGTTAGTCACTTTTGTTCTCTCATTTCCAGTGCAAAGATGCAAAGAAGACAGAAGCCATATACTAAGTTAAAAGTTCTGTCTTCTTTCTTTTTCCAGATATCATAGTCTTGTCCACCCTAAGTAGTTCTATCCCTTTTTTAATCCTCCTCTTTCCTCTCATATAACTAAAAGAAATGCACTGTTTTTGTTGTCTGTAGCTTTGCACTATATTTACAGGACCTTTCCACGCTCTTATATTCCGTTGTCGTTGTCTACTCTTGCTTTTATCTTCTGTACGTACCTTTGTAAAACTTAAGTTGGTTGATGGCTTACCCTGAGATATCATTCTCTTCAGACTCACCTTTTTTCTCCTTATTGAAATTGTTTCCTAACATGGAAATGTTTTGTATGACTGCACGTATATAATCCATATCAAAGTGCTTGCCTTCTCAAGGAGGGGGGAAGGTAGGGAGGGGATTTGGAACTCAGAATTCTAAAAAACATGTTAACAATTGTTTTTACATGCAATTGAGAAGAAAATAAAAACATTTTTTTGAAAAATTGTTTCCTTTTGTGTCTTCCAAATTTCATTCTTGAGAGTTTTCCATCACTCTTACACTGACTTCCTATGTAGAATTTTAGTCTATGAGATCCTACCTATCCTTCCTCCAAACCTTTTGGAATCTGTTTTCCAAAAATGTAGGGTTGACTGAAAAGAAGGGTGCAGAACACTGGGTGGATGTTGAGTTGTAGATATCCATTAATCCAGGCCCTCCTGCTTTAAGGCTGGGGCTTATTGATTCTTGGATAATCGAGAACAGGTCCCATGATGCTACCTTGGATAGATTCTAGATTGGATAGATTCACAGAATGTTAGAATTGGAAAAGATCTTAGACATTCTTTAGTCCAACTCCCTATTTTTGCATTTGAGACAAGACAGAGTGATTTGCCCAAGGTCACACAACTGAATGTCACCAGAATGGGGCCTAGAAACAACAGATTTCCAGTCCAATGTACTTTTCAGTGGAACCATACTAAAGTTTAGTTTAAGGTAAATGTTGGAAAACATTCATTTCCTTCCATTGCCTCTTCCCAATTTACAGAGTGAGGAGCAAGGTGGAGGTTATAAAACTTGGTGTTTGTCAAAATTCTTGCTCAGCCTAACAACCATCATAGATGGAACACTGGACTTGGAGTGTCCAACTTTCCCTGTGCTCTTGATTGAGGGCTGATGTCCCGTTCTCACCATTTGTATCAGTTCAATTCACCAAAGATTTATTCGAGCCTAATGTGTGCAAAGTACAATGTCACACAATGGGGATACAGGTATGAAGTGAAGCAAAATCCCTTACTTCCTTGAACTTAGTTTCCCATATAGAATGCATTGTGATTAAAATGTCGGACAATGACGTTGAGCCTCACGTAGACAGAGTGCAGGAAATGAGATGGTGTAAGATGGAGAAGTAAAGGATCAGGTAGGAAAAAAGGATAGGTAATTTTAAAGCAGCACTTTAGTATGTAAAGAAATATTCATATGCCAGATTATTATATGGCTGGTTTCTTAGCTGGTTTAGCTGAATTCTTGTATATCAACCCACTTTTACTTCTACCTGTTGAGTGTTTTAGGATATAGCCCCTTCTTGCTCCCTATAATTTACTGGGTTCTCTCTTTATCATTTCCCTTGCAGAGGTGGGGCAGAGCTCTTATTTGATGGTGTAAAGAAGCACCAGGTCACCTTACCTAGTCAAGAGGAGCCCTGTGAGTATCAGTCTTTTCTTCTCACTCCTTTTATACTAGGGGAGCACAGGTATGGCCAACCGTGGGAGCAGTGGGGTGTCCAGGAATTGCTGAGCAGCCATTATAGTACACAGAAGTTCCTGGCTATCCTCACAGGTGAAGTTTAAGCTGAAGGGAAGAAAAGCTCACCACATGTAATCAACAGAGGACTCCTTCTCTTCCTCCCCATCCTTTCTTCCTCACCAGTTCTGCTGTCAGTGGTTAGGCATCCTCTGTGTGCACAATGGTCCTCAGTGTCCACAAAGATACCATTTGGTGCTCTGCTCAAGTTTGTGCTCTTGTATTCTCTGGCCTTTTCTTCACATATGTCTTCAATGTCTTACGTCTGGATAGACCCAACCAGAGACCATTATCTATAATCAAGGGCCTCATGGGCCTACCAAGTTTTCTTCCCAAAACCAGATAAGCAGAGGAATAATGAGAGACTTGAACATCCTCCTAGAAAACTGGGCATAGAAAATCATCAGATGATAATTATCTGACAGTGTTTATGATCCCTTAATTACCTACCTTCCCTGATATTGGTAAAAGTTTGCTTTAACTGTCAAGCCATCATTTTATTTCTTTCCATCATCTACCTTGTTCCTCAGGTACGCATGTTTCCAACATCCCAAATCTAGTCTAGTATTGCCACCTTTTAAGATGAAGATAGAAAACTGGAGAGGATCCAGGCAAAGGCAACTTGAATGGTTAAAAGGATAGAGAACAAAAGATAAAAGAAATGGGAAGATTTGGTCTGAAAGAGAAAAGGCTGGCATTGGATAGACTAGTCGTTTCTATGAAGATGATAACCTGCAGTCCTGATAGTCACCAAAGACATCAAAGATTAATTGGACTGAAATTACAAGAGGAAAGATTTAGGTTAGATCTAGGGAAAATTATATACTGACATTTAGAGTTTCAAAGACTGGATGGGGCGATGGAGGATGATGGTAGAGAGTCAGGTAAATAATCATTGGTCCTGGCTTGTTGCAGGTTAAAGGCAGGAGATTGGACTCATTTGAACTCTCCAAGCCCGGATTTGTGATCCTACTGATTCTTTAAGTGACAGTTCCCTTCTAAATAATGCTTCATTTTCTATCCAGAACCATGCTCTGTCCAAGGGGAAAAAGGTACATAGCATAGGGTGGAGACTGAATTCCTAGATTCTCAGGAGATCCTGGATTTGGCAGCTTCCTTCTGGCACTGTGGGGAGGATACTGTGCTGAGACCCATTCGCAATCAAATGGATCATTGTCCAGGTCTGCTGGCTCCCACTGGGGGGCTAGGACAGAGATGGTTCTGTCTGCCTCAACCAGAGACTCTGACATTCTCAGACGAGCAAAAATCTGCCCCACTGAACTGGGGACAGGATGTTCATGGGAAGAACTAGAATGTTACTATGAGATTGGGTAAACTGCCGAAGGTGTGTAGCATGGTGCCGTTGGAGGGTCGGGTGATATTGAAAGTTACCAGATCATGGGTTTGATTACCATCCAAGCAGTCCTGGCAGTCTTCTGAATGATGGACTTTGAAGTAAAACCTCTGAGGTCTCATCAGGAGACTTAAAAATCTTGCTAGCTATGATCTGGAACTCCATGCATTTAACTTCCTTTCTGAAGAATTCAAAGGGTGTCATAGTTTCAGTGCTACAAAATTCCCTGGAAACATGATTCCCTAGCTAGGCAGAAAGAGGGCAAATGAATTGTTTACGATGACATAATGAGTCAACGGTAGAGCTGGGTATAGAACCCAGCTTGATATACCCAGGTATAGAACCTGGGTATATCAACCCCCCCCCCTACCCTGGTCTTTTAAATTTTCTGTTATATTCTTCCTAGTAAGGGGGGGGGGGGCTGGGAGAGGTAGGAAGTAGAAGACTAGCTTGGATACAAGGTACAGTTGCCAGGCTGTGCCCAGTGGTGTACCTTCTGCTGCCCAGCATGCTTTAAATTTGGGCAGGATGTATAGCCTAAGTAGCATTAATTTGTCATGGAAGAAGAACTGGGACCCAATCTAGGTTAAAAGTGGTATTCTGGCTCTAACAGTAGGCAGCAACTGCCAAGCATTGAGCTGACACCACTGTGCCTAGTGGTTAGGCAAGGGGCTTGTACCACTGGGACAGCCTCACCGTGCCACTGAGCTGGTACCCAGATCTGTTCCCTGGCAGCCAGCCTGGCCCAGCTGCTGCTGCTTGGCTAAGCAGATCCCAGTAGTCCCAGCAGAGAAAACAGCAGCCACAAGATTGGAGTGAGTATTGAATTTGGGAGTCAAGATCTGATTCTTTTTCTATGACTAATCAACTGTATAAATAGGGATAGGGCCTGGACCTGTGATTTTATTGGTATCAGAAACCTGCTCTATCAGTGTTTTATTGTATTTTTATTTGTTTTGTTACATGTTTCACAGTTGCATTTAATTGGATTTGGGCCCCACTCCAGAGTCTTATGGCCTCCTGTTTGACACCTCTGCCCTGGAGCACTGAGGTCACACAGCCAGTGTATGTCCGATACAGGACTTGACCAGTCTTCCTGGCTCCAAGGCCAGCTCTCTGTCAGCCACACTTCCCTGTCTCCAAACAGCTGTGTGACCTTGGACCAGTTACTTCTCTGGCTATCAGTTTCTCCAGTTGTAAAATGAAAGGGGCTGGACTAGAAATCTTCAAGGTCTCTTATGGCTCTAGTAGACTAATTCAGGTTGGAGAAGTAGAGGGTCACATAGCCTCACAACAACCTGAGGGAGCAGGGTCAGGGAAAAGCCTCCAAAACAAGTATATTTCCAAAGAGAACCCCCCCAGGAGGAAAGAAAGTATAGGGGCAGCTAGGTGGCACAGTGGATAGAGCACGAGCCCTGGAGTCAGGAGGACCTGAGTTCAAATGCAGCCTCAGACACGTACTAACTGTGTGACCCGGGGCAAGTCACTTAACCCCATTGTCTAACCAAAAAAAAAAAAAGCAAACAAAAGCAAAACAAAAACAAAAGAAAGTGTAAGGGAGCTTGCCGGTAAATTGATGTGAAATGAAGCCGTCCTGCCTGCATTCTAGCCTAAGCTTTACTCTCTTCCCTTCTTCATCTATAATATGAGAGGTCATAATTATATAGGATTAGAACTCAAGGGGGGACCATTTAGTCTAATGTCCTTATGTTACAGATGAAGAAAGAGTCTGAGGCTCCAGGGAGGGTTAGAGCCTTGCCCAGGAGTCCCAACAGACAGTGGCAGAGTCAGGTCTTCTGGCAGGGCGGCAGTTGACTTTCTGCCACATCCCCGAGAGATCATTTCTGGATCCCTGTCTGCCCTCACATCCTAACTATGAATTCAGGTTTTCCCTGCTTCAGAATAGAAGGTTCCCACCTGGGGGGCTGGGCATCGGTGGTACTGTATTCATGTCGATGTGATGCTGTTTTCATATCGATGTCCATGAAGGACAGACTGGAGAAGACAGAATGGTCACCAAAAGTGGGAGGCTCTGCTGGAGAAGGTAATGGGCACCTTCTCATGAAAGTGGCCTGGGGGGTTTCTGAGTGAGGAGACAGGTACAGTGTGGATTGCCCACTAGGCCCTTCGGAACCAGGAGGAGGGGGGCTGAAACCTGGTCATTTCACCTTGCAGTTAGTTTTTCTAGTCTCGAGGACAAAGCCCAGAATTTCCATTTTTTCCCAGCCATGTACACATTCCTACACAGACATGGAGTAAGATTACCTTCCCTCCTGTCCCAAACTCTCCCCCCAACCCCACCTCGTTTCCTCCTCTCTCTCTCTTTTCTCCTTTTGTGCCTGTCATGACTCCGCAGTTTAAAGGGTGGCCAGACCAGGAGGGAGGGAGCTCCCCAGCTCTTTAAACTGCTTAGCATGCGCTTCACAGTGGCTCCCAGCACCAGCTGTTCCTTTCTCCTGCTCACCCTCGCTCTTGGGGCCTGTTTGCTGAGCCCCCCCAGCTCCTGTGCAAAATTGCTTTTGAAAAGAGCCACTTTCTGCTTAATTAAACAATGAGGAGCAGTCCTCTCTGCACATCTGTAAACCTCCTTCTGCAGGCCCTTTATCCCACAAACTGCTCCATTCTTACCCCCATTCATTTGTAAATGGGCCCTACACCGAGCTCCCCCTCCCCTCACCCCATTCCCCTCATCCACTCCCACCCTTTGGGCCTTTCTTCTCCCCTTTCAAGTAAGGCTCTGGGCCTGCTGGATAGAAGAGCTTTTCCTTGATGGCTGGTGGACTTGTTGGGCAGTGAAAGGGGCCTTTGCCCGCGGACTCCATGGTTCTCTAGGTTGGTCCATAGGAAGGCGTGCTGTCTTGGGGTCTAAGCTAAGGAAAGATGGGAGCAGGCCTACCCATTAGCAGTAGAAAGGAAGCCACATCCCTGAAGTTTCCTAGGAGAGATGACTGTGCTCCCAAAGTATCAGGCTCCCTATGTGGTGATGGTGAGCAAAGGGCCACTTGACTCCCCCACAGCTGCTTCTTGTGAAAAGGCTGGGAGGAATCTAATAATAATGAAAATGATGATAACCAGCAATCGGGTTGTGCTTTAAAGTTGGCCGAGTGTTCTACAGACACTGCCCAAGGGTTCCCAAGGTCCTGGGCGGTCGCAGCCCAGTCTGAATGAGACTGCGTAAGGGGCTGAAATCCAGATCCAGAAATTTCATTTTAGGCTTGTCATTCCTTGGAGTTAGGAGGCTTGGGAGGTGCTCTCGGTCCCAGTGACTGCCTCACTTCCCTGCCTCAGCCTCCTTCCGGTAGAAGGCGCTTGACAACTCCCTGGACTAAAAGAGGAGGCCGCTGCTAGTTCCCGTGCTGCCATTACCTTGCTAACCGTGGCCTGTTGGTGCGTGTAGGGGGGCAGTGTAAGTAACAGGCCAAAATGGAAAGGAAAAGTAAATGGAGGTCAGGAGTTTCTGGGATTCACTTCTGCACTGAACTCATTTGATTCTGATGATGATGCAAGACAAGATCAAGTGTTATTTTCCAAGAGTCATCTGACCACCTTCACAGATGCCCAGCCACTCCTTGAGGGCAGGTACTAGGTTTGCTTGGTCTTCATATCCCCAGAGCCTAGTGTAGTGCCTGCATTAGGTGCTTAATAAATGCTCACTGATTAATTGAGCCACTAAAAAATTGCAAATGGTGCCTGCTATCTTCTAGGCCCCCAGCCACATGCTCCATTATCCCATGTGAGTCACCCCATTCTCAGCTCTCCTCAGCCAACAGCTAGGCAGTCATTCATTCATTCACATGTGAAACATTTACTATTTTCTCTATGCAAGGAAAGCACTGTGCTAGGCTCTTTGGGGGATACAGAGACAACCAGGACTCCACCCATACTCACAGTCTAATAGGAGAGCTGAGATATGGACACAGATGACTGGAATACAAGATGAATGTGTTAAGAGCCCGGTGAAGGGTACAGGCAGGGAGGTCATTTATAGAACTGGAACTTAGGTGGTACAACGACCGTGAAAATGTGAATAGAGAACGATGGCAAACTGGAAGAATGAGTGTAAGATTTTCACCTCTCAGAGATTAGTTCCCAAGTCTATCCTCTGTTTATTAGCACCTGACTGCTTAACCTTTCTGCCTCCCTGGCTGCCTTTGGAAACCCACCATCTGGCTAGGAAGTCTGTTTGTATATTGCCTGTCCCAAAGCAAGGCAGAGATGAGATACGAGCCATTGTATTCCTTTTCTGGGCACCCTGGAATTTTCCTATCCCTGGGGATAGGGTAGGAGGGGGAGGAGAGGTGAGAAAAGGGGGAGATTCCATCCAGAAATAGAAGTTTTAGGTGTTTCTTGTTAGTAGTTTTGAGAAGGGAGCCATCAGCCATCAAACCCACCCCCAAACAATAAGGGTGGTGAGGCAGGGTCCAAACCATGGTAACAGGCTGGCAAGAATGTGGGTGGGGTTAGGGGTAGGCTAGGCTGAAGTTAGTGACCTCAGCAAATGAGAGCTAGGCTTTGGGCACCATGATGAACGAGCCAGGAGTGGGTCAAAGGAAGAGTTCCCATCCCCCACATTTCCCAGACTTTGTAGGCAGGGCAGCCAGTGGTGCTGTCATTTGGATGACCCCATGGTGACCACAGAGCCCTGAATCCTTATCCATGGTCCTAGCCCAGACAAATGACAATGTCCCCTTCTTGGCGGGGAGGACACAGCTCAGATCCAAGGAAAACTCAGTCTCTGGAGGAAGTGGGGAACATAGAGAGCCAGAACATGGCTGAATCTCATCTCTGTGGGGGCCAGAAGGGATATGGGAGTGGGAGTTCAGGGGAGGGGAAGTGTGAATTCCCACAAGGCTTTACAATTCACCAGGGTGCAGAGGTTTACATAGATTAGCCTAGTCTCCACATTTCTCATTCCAGGCACTTGCCCTGTAGTGGTAATTCCTCTCTGTACACAGACGCACATCCTCTCCCTTCACCAAGGCCTCACTGATGGATCTGTCAGGCCTGGGCAGTTTTATCGAGCAGTAGGAAGATATATGGGCTGACTGCACACCAGACAGTGCCAAGATGGAGGCCAAGGGGAGTCGGAGCCAAGGGGAAGCCCAAGCCCGTCCTTTCCCAGCTCAGAAAGGCCCTAGGGAGGAGCCCCACCAGGCTACAAAAATCATCACAGATCATTAGGCCCGATGCACAATGGGCATGCGCTTCCATCTCTCACCTCTGTCTCTCCCCCTCCTCCTTCAGCCCTATATCTCTCTCTTTCTCTTGTTTCTCTTCTGCTCTCATGCAAAGTTTGTAAGAGTTTCTGTTTTTAAAACAGTAACCCCATGCCGTGAATGCCCTATCAGTGGTCTGGTGCTCAGAGGACACATCAAAGTCTGCACACAGAGGAATGGGCTGGATGGTTCAGAACTGAGTGTTTGGATATAACAATTCTTTCTCTCAGCCATTCAGAGAAACTACTTTCAGGAAAGATATGCTTGATTTCTGTGTCCAGCTGTACTGTCCAGATATTTTTTAACTTTTTAATCTCTTCCAGGCATTATTTTTACTCCCAGGCTTCAGAGCTCATGATCAGAGGTAGGGAAACTGAGTCCCAGGCTAAGATGAATACCCCCACACCACAGCTTAACTGACAAAACTATACCGCATTTAAAGGACAAAGATAATGTGTTTCCCCAGGGTCCATGTCATGGCATCTTGCGGGCAGCACACCCATCAATGACATTCCCACTAAGTGGCTTTGTTGCCTCCCAGGTAACCCAGTGTAGACTTGAAGACCCAAGGTAGCAAGACTTTGGGGATATTTTACTGCATACCTAAGTGTGACTTGTCTAAAGAGGGAAGGATAGTGACAATCCGTATAGTTGTTTATGGCTTATATAGCATTTTTCTCATAATAGCACTGTGAGGTAAGTTATACAAGTACTATTATTCTCATTTTACAAATGAAGAAGTGAATTTGCCCAAGATCACCCATCTAATAAATATTGGAGCTGAGATGGGAACCCAGGCCTTCTTGCTTCAGGCCCAGTGTTCTTTCCATTACACTGTGATTCAGAGCCCGTGGAGAAGAAGGAACACAGAGACTGAGATCCTGAAGTCACAGAGACTTATTTCTACTCAGTGCCACTCACCTCCCCCCAGCTTTCTTACCAGTCTTTTTCCTCTCTGCACACCAAGAGTGACCCATCTGGGGCATGGCAGTTTGAAGTGTGCAAGGCCAGAGGGAGGGAACCAGAGAGCTATTTGTCAGTGTCCCTCGGCCTACTGATGGATTCTTCTCTCCCCTCTGCCTCCCTCCTCCAGAGGAAATTAACTGATACTATCTCTCCTACAATTGTTTTTCTTCCCTCACAAAGAGAAATGTATGCCAGCCAGGAGCAAAGATGGATCCTCCCAGTCTGGGGCTGAGAAGGAGAGATAAAGGTGGAAGAGAGATATTCTGGGTGGGAAGGATGCTGAGAACAAGAGATTACCCATACCGACAGGCCCATTTAAAGCCTGGTTATACCAACGATTGGCTGAGACTTGCCTTCTAGCCATGAGAACCCAGAGCAAGCCCTTTTCCGGGGGCTTATTTTGGTGACCTGTTCTAGAGTCTTCCCACTCTTTCAGTCAAGACATTTTCTCTCGTTTATTTTAGCTTCAGGTTAAATTTATTCTCTTATTCAACCCTAAGTCCCCTTTTCATAATTAATTGGCCCTTTCTAAAGTGTCCTAACTCAGTCTTCTTCAGTTTCCTCACCTGCAAAATGGAGATGATGATAACACCCACCTCACAGGGTTGTTGTGAGAATCAGATGAGATAAAGTTTAAGCTCATAAAGCTTAGGCTAAGTGCCCAGCACATAGGAGGGGTGCTTAATAAATTTATATTCCCTTCCTCCCCATTTTAGCATAACTATTGAGCAGCTTCCGTGGCTTAGTGGAATGAGGTCTCTGCAGACTTTATTGGTACTCCCCTTTGGATCAAAGAACTTCTGGTCACTTAACTGAGCAGCTAGGCTGGGCTCCGCGGGAACATAGCTGATAGGTCTCACCACTTTTTTTTTTTTTTTTTTTTTTTTTTTAGGGGATATCCGAAACCTTCTCCTCTGGATAAAGAAGAACCTACTGAAGGAGAGACCAGAGTTATTCATCCAGGGAGATAGCGTGTAAGGATTCCTTTCCCCTCTGCCAGTGTAGGGTTGAGGGGAGGGATGCCCTGCAAGGGATGTATCACACAGAAGAAGATGGTTCTATTCTGTCTTTGTGCTCCCTGAACCTAGCACAGTGCCTGATACATCGTAGGTACCTAATAAATGCTTGTAGATTGTTTGGTTGGTTGATTGACGCCTCAGTGGTTTAGGGAACAAGACATTTGAGTATATGAGCTTCAGTGCCACCATCCTTCCCTGGTTGAGGATAAGCCAGAGTTCTAATCTTCACCCTTTTCCTGAGGAGCTTGTTTCTCCCCATAAATCGAGGAAGTGAGACCAAAAGGAGGGATAGAAATCTTGGGTGATAGAACCCATTCAGGGTTCCAGAAGAAACCCACACTTGCTGTGTGTCTCTTTGTTCCTCCAAAGGATCTCTCTTGTGGACTCAATTTGAGATCTTCAATTTTTATTCCCAGTTAGAAGAGGGATTGGTGGGTACAACTCAAGTGATGAGTTCAGCTCTGTGTGGGTAGGCTGTTTCTCTCTCCTGGCCTCAGTTTCTCTGTCTATAAAAGGAGGGGGTAGGGGTTCTAGCTGAATTATTTTGCTATGTGTATGAGTAGTACATTGCTGGACCTGAGTGTGAGTATAGCCACCCCTCTGCTAAACTGAGTATCTAGAGAGTTGATGCTCTTCTCATGTCATAAGCCAGGTTTTTTCCCTCAACCACTAGCTAACACAGGGCTCTGCCCTGTGGTTGTAACCTTCCCCAGTTGTGCTATCAGTGGGAAGTGAGATTGAAGCAATCAGATCCATACTCCCTCTGTCCATTGCCTCAGCATCTGCCTTCTCTGTACCCATCACAGGGCCAGGTCCATCCTCTCTGAGAAACAGCCAGAATTGATCCTCTGGGAAATCACTTTATTTTTAAAATGAGGCCAACCTGGTGGAAAAAGGGACAATCATTGCATTCTGCCTGGGGTCATGGCGAAGGATGAAGCATGCCTATCTACAGCATCCCTGTGGCACAGGTCACCCTGGGAAGTGGGCCTGGAAATCCCAAAGCCATAAGAGTATGTCTCTTACATATCCCCAGTGCTCTTCAGCCAAGAGCCAGACTGAGATAGAAACCTGAAATAGGACCCAGAGTTTCACTGAACTAACCTGGCCACAGAAACAGGAGTTAATTCTGGGGCTAACTTATCTTTTAAGGGAATTACTGGGATTGGGCTAAGCTTTGTGCAGTTTTCACCTATCTCAGTCCAAGCTCATTTACACCTTCCAGACTGGTTCCAGACAGGTTTCAGACAATTGAAATCCTATCTGACCCAAACTTCTGGGGACTTGGCCATTGACATCTTCACTTCTGCACTGGATGATTATAAGGAGGGGTGGGACCAGTGGCTCTCATCTCCTCCTACAGGGAGGTAACAAGATGAACCAAGCTGGGGCAGTAGACATGTCACAAAGAATTTCCTGTTGGGTCCAGGTTGTTGCCCTGGAAGATTGTAGACTCCTGGAAGGTCTTTTAAGATACAAACTCCTGAGCTGATGTTAGAGAGGCCCCTGAGAACCCCACTTCCAACTAGTGCCTCAGTAAGGGTTCTAGGATTTTCACATTTTTTCTTCTCTCCAGAAGCTTCTCATGTCCATCTCCTAGTCCTTGGTGCTCATCAACCAACATGGTGTGGTGGAATGAGCATCAGTAGAGCTGAGTTCTAAACACAGACTTGCTGCTACATGACCTAGAGCAAGGAAAGGGATGGGGGAGTGGAGGGAGGGGTGAGGAACAACTAATGACAAGCACCTTCTAATGTGCTAAGTACTGTATAAATAAGATCTCATTTGAAAAGTTGTCTACTTCTTTAGGTCTCAATTTCCTTTATATAAAATGAAAGGATTGCATTTAGTGATCTTTAAAGTCCCTTCTAGCTTTCAAATTCTGTAATTCTCTTTCCCACAGGCGACCAGGGATTCTGGTACTAATCAATGATGCTGACTGGGAGCTGCAGGTCAGTATAGGAGCGGGCAGCTTTTCTCTCAATAGGCCCTACCCCAATTTCCTCTTGCTTCTCAGTGTCAGAGCTACAAGCATCCCCCTTCCTTTGTCCTTTTCTTGCCCTTGAGTGGAAGGAGGCTATATACAAGAACCTGGACTGAGATAGGTGAAAACTACACAAAGCTTAGCCCAAACTGAGAGAGAATGTGTTAGAACCAGCTGAGGAAACCCATGTTACCTCTCACAGTTCATAGCCCTGTGCATGCCCAGACTGAGTATCAAAACTGATATATTCATTCTTTCTCTCTCTTTCTCTCTCTCCCTCTCTCCCCTCCCCTTCTTTCTCTCCCTTTCTTTCTTTTTCTCTGCCTCCCTTTCTTTTTTCTCTCTTCCCCTCCCTTTCTGTCTGTTTCTCTCCTCCCTCTCTGTCTCTTTCTCTTTCCCTCTCTCCTTCCTTTCTGTCTCTCTCCTCACCCCTTCTTTTCTCACTTTCCCTCTCCCTCCACCCTTTCTGTCTCTCTTTCTCTCCTCCTCTCCCTTTCTCTTTCTCTCTCCCCTCCCTTTTTCAGTCTCTCTTTCTCTCTCCCCTCCCTTTCTCTCTCTGTCTCTCTCTCTGTCTCCTTCCTTTTTTCTCTCTCCTCTCTTTCTCTTTTCTCTCTCTCAGGGTGAATTGGACTACCAGTTACAGGATCAGGACAACATCCTCTTCATCTCCACACTACATGGTGGTTAGAGCATCTGTCCTTCTCTGTCCTTCAGTTCCTCCAGTTCCCAGGGACCTTCAGGGCAGAAAACATCCAAAATGGGGGAACAAAAGAGACAGAAATCCTCCTCCTCCCCCTCCCCCTTCCCCCACAGCCGGAGCATGTGGGACATCAAGTCGCTCCTGACTTTGTCTTCATGGGGAAGGACCAGGAGCAAAAGAACCAGACAGTTCTGCTCTCCTGCCTCTTCCCTTTGCAGCATCTTCCCCACTCCCTCTCTAGCCTTAGCAGCTTTCCCTCCGGGAAGGGAAATGAGGCCAGGTACTAAAAATGTGCTGCTTACAGCTTTTGCAATAGTGGAAGAAGCTACTACCACCTCCTTCCCCAAAACAGGGAGGGGGAGGGCAGCTTTGCCTAGAAACCTGCCACAGATTGCCCCCATCCATAATCTGTGCCTTGAAGGGAGGTAGTGGTCCTTCCGCCCCCACTATTCTGCAGGCACCTTTGTGAGCTCTGAATCCCTATCGTCCTGCCTCTTAAGGAGCTGTTCCAATATTCTAAACTGTGTCACCTTGGGCAAGTCGTTCATCACCCTGGGTTTCAGTCTCCTCGTCTGTGAAATTGTCTTTTGACAATTTAAGGACTCTTTTAAACTCTAGAATTCTGTGACTGAGATTTTTTGCCTCAGTTTCCTCATCTAGGAAACCAAGGGCTCCACCTGCTTCTTCCAGCATCATTACTGAGCCTCAGCTGGGGGCCTTTATTCAGTGCTGCCTCTTCCTCCTCCTTCTGCCTGGATGCCCCCAGCTGCTCCAGCCGTGCTCCTCTGACTCCCCTAGCCCTTGACCTAGGCCTTCCCCACAGTATACAGGCCACCAGATGGACTCCCAGGCCCCCTCCCCCAGAGACAAAAAACTGTCGTCCGTCATATACCATCTGAAGACACCTGGGCTCTGAGCCTCACTGGGGAGAGCTGTGAGTCTCTTCGTTGTGCCTCAGTTTCTTCTCTGATGCCTAGGATTTTACCATTGTGAACTTAAGGGTTACCAGAAAACCAGGGCACAAGAAACTGCTTTGTGACATATTTGGGACCTTCCAGCTTCTCTCCCCACAGCATGCAGACCCATCTGGAAGTCAACATGGCGGTGCCTGTAACAGCCGGCATTGGGCAAATAAAGGCCTTCATGCCTGTCGTTTTTTTCTTTATTGCCTGGAGCCTCATCCTAGATACGGCTGGGCTGGGTCAGTTGTTGGTATCCCAGTGACCTCATGGCACAGCTCCTGGCTTGATGCAAATGTGGCAAGGATTCTGAGAATCATCCTCTTACTTCCCTGGAGCAGGTTTAAGGGCCCAACCAAAATTGTCTGGACAAGATCTGGGGATGGGGATTCCCCAACAATGATGTTGGGGTAATTTGGGGAGACCAGGAAAGGTTGAATCCAGCTTGTGCTGGACCTCCCAGCAGAGTCAAGTTCACAATAAAGCTGGGAGCTGGAATCCTGCGCATCTGCTTCTCCCTTGTATATATAATGTTGAGTATTACACCATCCACCACAGGATTCATTTCTAGTCTTATCACTAAGCCTGTCAGATTGAGTTTTCAGGATTCCATACTTCCCAGTATATTCCCATTGCACTCAATCTTCAGAGAAGCCCCCTCTTCATCCATCAGAAGAGATTGGGAATTCTCAGTACATGCTAGGTACCCCTGTTCCCAATCTTGGGTGTTTACCTTTTCTCTTCATAAATGTGGGAAGAAGGAGGGATGTGTTGCTCCCTTGTCTGAGGGTGTAGAACTATCAGCATAGCTAGGCCCCAGAGATCCTTTGTACATCCAGAAGAAGAATGTGATCCCCTCCGTCCCAAAACTAGAGATGAGGAGTAAGGGATGGTGGGGGGTGGGGTTTGCCACGGACAGAGAAAATAATGTTTTCCCAAGATACTTAGTTTTTCCAGAAAAGCTGAAAGAGGGGAGAGAATAAAAATACCTCCCACCCATTACCCACCTCCAGTCATCCTCTAAATGAGACTAATGCCAAGCTCATCTCCCTCACATGGGTCCATCTAAGGTCTTAGATCTTTTTGGCCTTGGGGTGTCAAGAGTGAAAGATGAGGTGTTCATTGTAAAAACCCTTGGGCTGGGTTGTGCTCTCCTTAGGATCAATTAAAATTGGTAATGTGTTAAGATGCACTTGTGTACTGGTTTCTGATTATGTGGTGTGTAGTTTGGACTTCCAATAGTTCCCACAAAACTTAGGGATCTATTGGTGGGAGCCTATATTTATGTAAGCAAGTGCCCTTCTGGGTCTGTATGAGAAAACTGTGTGAACCTATTCATGTGTATTTCTCTTTTGGGGTAGGCGAAACTATATGCTTCTGCCTGCGTATATGGAACTGCGTGTTATTGATGCATTTGAGTTAATTAGATTCTCTTTCAATTTAGTCCCACTCTGGGCAACCCACCCCCTTCTAAGTAATAAGACCCGCCGTCGCCTTGCTCTAGCTGGGCAACCCCGATTCCCTCCGCCTCCCCCAGCCACCCACGCGGCTGCGGCAGGGAGCTTCCCTTGGCCGGTCGCCCCACGCGGGATTCCCCCGCCTCTGCCGCCTGTTTGTTCCCAGGGAGGGAAGGACCTGATGTTTCTCATCTCTTCCGGAGTAGACTTGGCAGCGGAGGCGGGAGGCACCTGGGTCCCCCGGTCTCTCCTAACGAAAGAACCCCTTCCCGGCTCCAAACAAACGCCCACGAGTCTAGGCGAGAAGCAGGCGCTTAGAAAGATGAGTTTCCCAGCGCTCCGGGTCACCCCCGCAAAACTCCCGGGGCTGAAGACAGTCTTGCTGAGTCTCATCCCCAGTGCCCCGACCAACTACAGGCCCATTCGATCTGGTTCCCCACCTACAAGGATCCCAAGCTCGGCCCCAAAGGTGAAAACCGAAACTCTGGGGGAGGGGAGAAACGCACTTATTTTCTTCAAATATATGAATAATGAATGTAAGTCTCTCCAGCTTATTTGTTTGTTTTTTAATTGATAAAATTTCTTTTCCAAGATCTGCCTCGAAAGTGCAGGCAATTTACTATGCTCGCTCCGCCGGCTCCGGCCCCGGCTCCGGCTCCAGAGCCCGGCCGGGCTTGGCTTCCAGCCCCGGGAGTGGTAACCGAAGCTTTTCGAATCTGTTTCGGAAGGAACCAAGGAAGACTCCAATTTCGTTTGGGTTTTATGTTCGCTTTCTAATGCGCACCAAATTCTAAACGAGTTTGCGAGCCCGCTTCTCTGGTTCCGTCGTCCCCTCTCTTCTCCCTCCTCCCCTGGCCTCAGACTAGCCCCTGGACCCATCCTCGGCATCCCGACCCTGCTCCCAGCCAAGCCGTGCCTTCCTCTCCGGACCCGGGATTTTGGGGGTGGAAGATCATAACAAAAGCAACTATAACGATGATCGCGATAGTGATCACAGTGGTTGTGACCGTGAGAGCGCGGGTGGTGGCAAGAATGATGGTGCTGATGAGGGTGGTGAGGATTAATGATTGTCTTTCGCGCGCCCCATCGAAGCGGGGAATTCCAGCGATTCCCCCTCCTCGAGGGGATGAGGGATCCGTCTGGCGCATATCATTCCCGAGCCCGAGCGAGCGAGTGCCGGGAACCCGGGGCAGGGACTCTGCCCTCAGAAGGGGACTCGTCCCGCCCTGATCCCCGCTACTCACTGCTGGATACCCGCCCCCCCCCAATCTCTTGATCTCCCCGGTTGCGCCGGGAGCTCAGCCACAGATGTCCAGCCACAATTCTCGGTTGGCTGCAGACTTGCACAAGAATTGCGTTTGGACAATCAGCGGCGGAACCCCTGCTCCCCGTCCTCCCCGAACCCCCCTCACCCTCCCCACCTCCAGTCGCCGCCCAGCTCCTGGAAAGCGCCACCTCGGACACCTGGGTCTTGGAGCTCCGCGCCTGACCGACCTCCCCACGGCCGCTCTCCTTCTCAGACCTCCATAGGTGGCCAGCAGATCCAGCCGCCCACCGCCCCCTACCCCTGGGACGGATCTCGATCCATCGCGGTGATTCCCCTAGTCCTCCCGGACAGATCCAAATCGATTGCGGCCGACCTCCAATCCGGATCCAGATAGAAGGTCCAATTTGCCGGGAAACCTTGGCTTTGGTTCTCCGAGCGCCCCCAGGACGCGGGGCTGGGCGGGGCTGGAGCGGGGACTCCGGCTGCCCTCGGCCAGAGACGCCGGCGCCCCAGACCGGGCCGACCCGGACCCTGGGCTCTCGGGCCGGGCGCCCGCGTCCAAGTCGATGGAAAGCATCAAACAGAAAGAATCGAAGGCGCATCTCTGGCTGCCCCTTCCCCAGCATCGGGGCCCCCCCGACAGCCAGCCAAGACCTCCTAGTCTGCCCGAGGGGGGTGTGTTGCCCGACTACTAGGTTTCCCGGCCCGAGGCTCCCCCCTCCTCCGGCCCCGCGGCCCCGGCACGCACCGACTCCTGAGCTTTCCGCTTCCCGGGTACTATCTCCCTCCGGCCGCGCTGGGGATAGGGGTACCTCTCCCTCTTTCCCTGCCCCTGGAGAGACCAGGAGTGGAGGAATGCGAGAGAACCGGGCGTGCGGAGCTGGGGGCCCCCCGGGCCACCTGCAGCCGGAGTCACTCCTTCCCCCAGAGATCCAGGCTGGGAGCGGGGGTGGGGGGGGGGGGAGGTGGGTGGCCGGGGTTGGGCCGGGCGGGGCGGGCCAGGCGGGGAAGGGGGGGGCGCCCGTCGTCCCCCCGGACGCGCAGGGCGAGGCGCAGGGCTGAGCCGGAGCAGGCGCCTCTGGCGGCTCGGGGGCCTCGGGGCGGGCTTTTAGTCGTCCCCTCCAACAATACGGGCCTTGCTGCGGCGGCCGCCGAAGAATGGGGATGGGCTGCAATTGGTACTGGATTTGAATAACACCACGGGGAGATCAATGGTCATTGTGTCGGTGGAGTAATGAATCTCCGCTGTCTCCAGAGCCCCACCACGACAGCTGCAACCTGCAGTCAGGCAGCTCTTAAAGACATAGCGCGCCCCTCCCCGCGGGTCTCCCCCCGCAACAGCCCGCACCCCAGTCCCTTGAGCACCCTGCCTTGGACCCCATCATCCCACCCCACCCCCAGCCTCATGACTCCCTCCCTTTGGCACCTACCATTCCCAGAACTGCCCTGCCCCCTTCCCAAGGGTGCCACCGAGGGGCCCAGGGACCACCCCATTATTTCACAGACCAATCTCCCTAATGTCCCCCTTAGCCATCCTAGGAGCCAAAGGATGCAACTAGGAACTTTTGTCCATCCCCAGCCTCGTGAGTCCTCTCATAAAGTTCTTGTCTCTTCTGCCCTACCACCACCCCCAGCAGTCTGAGAGCCCAGATTCCCCAGCCTTAGTCTAAACCTATGTAGATCTTAAGCGCCCTTCCCAATTTTCCAGCCCTAGTTTGGGGTCCCGTTGTCCCCACGACAAGCCTTTTGAGATGCTACCTCGGGTTGTTGAAGAGAGATCTGGTAGGGGGAAAATCTCTTTAAAAGGGAAATTCCCTCGGTTTTATGTAGGGCCTAGATAATGCTAGTGTTACCCTAGCTGAGAAGAAAAGATAAAAGGTTTTTTTGGGGGGAATGTAGAGCTGTACCTCCCCCTACCCCCTACAACCAGACTACTAGCAACCCCAGAGTCAGTCTCTGGGTACTGGAGACTGAAGTTCCTCAGTTA
Organism: Vombatus ursinus; assembly: GCF_900497805.2. Classification (NCBI taxonomy): domain Eukaryota; kingdom Metazoa; phylum Chordata; class Mammalia; order Diprotodontia; family Vombatidae; genus Vombatus; species Vombatus ursinus. Next base: position 11,461,799 of record NW_020954571.1, on the reverse strand, counting down.
GAGGCTCCTGCCAGAGATCATGTGGGGCCCAGGCAGAGAAAGGGCCTTAGCCCTTTCTCTTCTACTGCTACCTGTCTTCAGGGGTCTGCCTGTGTCCTGCTAGAACCGATCTGAGGGAGATCTAGGTGGGCTCCTGGAATATTTGAGGGGGCCTGGGCAGGGACTGTTGGATATGAGCTGGGTATGGGGAAAGGGAACCACAGAGATTATACCACCAAGGTTTCGAATCTGTAGTCAGTAAAACTTCTGAGCCCAGCTTTCAGCATTCCCTTCCCCAAAAAGGGTGCGGGGTGGGAGTGGAAAAAGATGGAGCCTGAGGCAATAGAATCTGTAGGAACTATCCTCCTGTTTGGAGAGTACCTGTTCTAACTGGAGAGCTAGGATCCCTGCCTGCCCGGAGCTTACAAACCGCCTATCCCTTCTGATTTCTGATTTCCCTTCCCGACCCCCTCTCCTTCCTCTCTAGGCAGTTTCCTCTGCTTCATTGCCTTGAGGGGATAATTTGAGGAGATAATTTCCTCAAGTCCTATTAAGAATCTAGAATCTGACTCTTAGAACCCTAATTGGAAGAGTCTAAATTTCTGAATCTTCCTCAAGGCAGATCCAAGACTGGTGCTATATGAATGAAGAAGGCACAACATCTCTGGATCGTAGTTTCTATCCCAGAGATAAAGTGAAATTATTGGTTCTGGCCTTATACTGATCACAATAAAACCTCTCCTAAGCAAATCTCAACTACCCAGAATGTTCATGAAAATGGAGAATGCCAAAGCTGGAAGTGACCTTAGAGCATAGGATGCTAGAACTTAAGCATAGAGCTTAAAGAGTTGTCTGCCTAGTTTTGCAGATAAGGAAAATTAGGGTGGCTAAATGGCACCACGGCTAGAGTAACAGACTGGGAGTCAGAAAGACCTGAATTCAAATCAGACTGGTTACTAGCTGTGTGACCCTGAGCAAGTCACTTAACCTCTACTAGCCTCAGTTTCCCCATGAAATGAGACCATATTTAAAAAGCATGTAGCACAGTGCCTGGCACACAATAGGCACTTAATAAATGCTATAAAATATTACACTTATGACCTGGTAGCAGGTACATTCAGGATTAGAAATACTGACTGACTCCTGACACTAAGTCAGTGCTGGGATTCTTTTCCTCCCCTCCCCTTGAAGAGGAGCTGGGGGTGGGGAGGGGTAGAAAAGGTAAATGATAGGAAAATGAGCTGAAGCCTGCAATTTTCTCAAAACAGCAACACTTAGGAGACGCCCTGGGGTCCATGCTTTGCAACCCAGTGTCTATATTTAAAGACAGAAAAGTTTTTGAAGTTCATTTCTGATGTCCTCCCCCCCTTTTGGTGTCCTTTTCTCTCTTCTGAAACTCACACCCCACCCACACATCCATCCTGAGCCTTTTCTGTTCTCTCCCTTCCAAAAGATGATCTCTAAAAAGTCTCAAATTCCTCTAAGCTGGAGAATAAATGACTGATAAGCAGTTAAAATGGGGATCATAATGTCACCTACATCACAGGGTTTTGTGAGGATCAAATAAGATAATATTTGTAGAGTATACAGTAAGCACTTAATAAATGCATGTTCCCTTCCCACTTGAGTTATCCTTTCCAAAGGGAATTTGCATTTTTTAAGGGATAGAAGATTTAAACCAGAGAGGTGAAGAATCTGAGGAATAAGGGACCTAGGAGGGGTAATTTGGGGTCTAGGAGAGTATTCCTATGGCCCTTGAAATCATATGCATAAGCCATTCCCTATGATACCAAACAAATATGGCCTCCAATTTTTCACAATGTAAACTGATATTAGGAAGATGACCTAGAATTTCTTACTCTGAAGACCACGATCTAAACGTATCATTTAACTGTGCTTACTAAGGCAGGGAAGCAGGCTCTGGCATTTTGGAAGGAAGCCAAAGGAACTTTGGACTTAATCCTGCTCATAAAATTCTTTACATTTCTTAGATAATACAAATGTCACTGTATTCTTTTTTCCTCCTTTGGATATCAATATTCAGATGAACCTGGCATTAACCTATTGACCCTATTGACCAAGGAACCTGGCATGATGGAAGGAGCCCTGGGTTAAGAGTACAAGTCAGGACACACTTTTGCTCTGGTCCTTGGGTCTTCCATTAACTAGTGGGTAAACCTGGACAAGTCACTTTCCCTATCTAGCTCTCAGTGTCCTCAACAGTAAAGTGAATGCAATGGGTCAAATAATCCCTAAGGTCCAGTCTGTGAGTCCATTTCAGTATTTTGGGCTTAGAAACTTCCTAGTGATATGATGAAGTGTCTAGATGTCTTGCCATCTGAATTGATTTTGAAATGGTAGGCTCCCTGGCCAGTCTCCTGACTAGTGAATATACAACCACCCAGATATTATACTTAATATTCTTTGGCCTAGTCAGTCTCTATCTCTCCCCTCTCTTCCTCCACATCTCTCTTTCTTACTCAGTCTCTACCCACTCCCCTACTCCTCCGTCTGCAGGAACCAGAGCTGATGAAGCCACTGGGTCTCCCCCCCCAGAAGGGGATACTTGCCCCCCTCGCCCTTCCCCCCATCCCCATCCCAGTTCCCCGGGGCCAAGCTGCTTTCTTGCTACCGCTTGTAATAAAGAAAATATCTCGGCTACCCTTCCACGGTTGCCTGGCAACCCCAATTGGGGGGGGGGGGGGATATGGGGGGGAGAGGGAGTGGGGAGGAGGGAAGGGGGAGGACCCCAAGTAGCCAATCCAGAAGCAAACAAGAGGATTTGGGTGACATGGGGCCTGTCTTAGGGCTAACCTGGACCAGACTGAAGGGGGGGGCATCCCCCTCATGTCTCAAACCAATAAATATGGATTAGGGAGATTGGCCGGGTTTTTCCCACAGGCCTGAAAGGCCGTAGCTGACCTTTCTACCCCCTTTATACACCAACCTGACAGCCAGGCCGAGTAGAGGGCAGGACCCCCAGAGATGGGAACCCCTGGCCCCAACCAGTGCCTCTCTGGCTTCGGGGAACTTTTCACCTAACCCACTCCCACTGCCCTTTTCTCTGCCCCTGACCTCCTCCCCTCGCCGGCTGGTACAGGTCCCCAGCCTTGCTGTCTGGGTATGAGGGACAGGTCAGCCCCTAAGGCTGGGTTTCAGGGGTCAGGTACTGGGGTGCTCTCTGGCTCACTGCAGCTGCTAAGGCTTCTCTTTCAGACTCCAGTTTTCCATCTCCCTGGCCCTCTTAACACTTTCAACTTAGATTCTTGGCCTTGATCTATTTGTCGTCTCAATCCTCAACTTGGATTTCTTTGGTTCTCAGCCTCCCCACATTTGTCTAGTTCTCTGTTTTTCAGTTTCCCTATCTCTGTTACCTTCTTCTACTGATTCATTCTCTCTGCAGCCATATTCCTCTTTTGCTCTTTCTCTTCTCTTTATACTAAAACTACTTTGTCTCTACCTCTCCCCCCAACCTCTTTCCTTCTACCCTCAGCCTCTTTCCTTCCTTTCTCTCTCTGTTTCTCCTTTCTTCTTTCTCCCTCCCTTCCTCCCCCCTCTCTCTGTCTCTGTCTCTCCTCCTCTCTCTCTCTCTTCCTTCCCTCTCCCTTCTATAAGAAGGTCTAACACCTCAAATTGTTGGAGGGGAATGGTAAGACACAAAAGAGAAAGAAAGGAGCAGTGATCCCTCTCCCTGGTGCCTTGGCACTCATCCTAACCAGGGATCCAAAGGCTTTGAATGGAGTCAGTGTGTAGCAAGGAAAGGCAAACACCTTGGTCTTGGGAAGAAGACTGGACTCATTTCTGGTGTTCCCTCCCTCCTTTTCTCCTTCTCTCCCTTCTTTCCCTTCTCCCTCCTTTCCTCCTTCTCTCCCTTCTTTCCCTTCTCCCTCCTTTCCCTCTCTTGAGAGACAGCTGGAGTGGAGGGTGGCCAGGTGGATGCCCCTCCAATCTCATCCCCTCTTGGGGGGGGAGGGCTGGAGCCAGGGCTTCCTCTCCAGAAACCACCTCCCCCTAGGTCTGCCCCGTCTCCTCCCCCCTTCCAGCCTCTTTCCTGTCCAGCAGCTGCCAGGAAAAAACCTCAGGAAGAACAAATATCGTCTGAGGCCAGGTGGCAGCCCAGGCTGACAGGAATCAGGCAGGGAAATCAGTCTGTGGCAATGAAGATCCCCTCACTCCCCTACCAAACCCCAGCTGAAGGGGCCCTGGAGCCAGCCCCCAGAGCATCTCTGTCCTGGGGTGAGTGGCTATTCTCACAGGGGAGGTGGGAGGGCAGGGTTGGAGTACTCAGTGGTCAGGGTTCAGTGGCAGAAAGGAAATATGTTTGTGTGGGTGACTTCTGGATCCCAGGGGCAGGTAGATGGACTCCTAGATCCTTTTTCCCCAAGGGAAGTTAGGGAGGACAAATAGAGGCACGATTGACTCTGGGAAGGTGGCTCTGGACTTGACAATGATCTTCATTGCCGCTAAAGGAATTATTACTCCAGATATTGGAGGTGTTGGAGTCCCTCGATTTGGGAAAGATTGCTCTTTCCCTCTCCTGCTTCTCAGTCTCCCCATTTTTCCATCTCTCTAAGTTCTATACCGTTTGTCATTCATCACTCCTTCTTGCAATAAGGCTGGGTCTTTGATTCTCTTTACCTCTCTGTCTGCATGGCCTATATCAGCAGGTAGGAAGAAGCTTTAATCAAGGTCACAACCATGGAGGTAGTGGGGCCGGAGGGAAGACAGGGAATGAGGAGGAGCACAAGTGGAATGGAGCCAGAGGTCTAGCCATTGTCACTTATTAAACCTCTCTTGGTCTCAGTTTCCCCATCTTTAAAATGAGGGGGTAAGACCAGATGGTCTCTGAAATCTGTTCCAGCCCCAGATCTATGACCCAATTCTGTAGAAAGGATCTTAAAGATCATGTGATCCAACCCCCACATGTTACAAATAAGGAAACTGAGGCCTAAAGAGATGAAGCAACTTGCCCAAGGCCACACAGTGAGTTAGTGTCTGAGCAGATTCTAAATCCAGAAGGTCTTTTCACTTCTAGTTTAGTGCTGTTCCCCCTCCAGGTAGCCCCTAGGTCTTTGTTCCCCATAAGAATCTCACTTTCCCTCCAGGAAGGAATTAATAATATTAATTAATAATAAACATACAGCATTTTAAAGTTTACAAAGAGCTTACAAATATTACCTCATTTTATCCTCACAACAACCCTGGAAGGTAGGAGCTATTACTATCTCTATTTTACAGGGTTACACAGCCAGAATCTGAGGGAAGATTTGAACTCGGGTCTCTCTGGTCCAACACTATTCACTATGCCACCTAACTGCTGTTAATAATTTCATAATGCTTATCCCGGGACATGGGATTTAAAATATTGGTAGGAGCTTTCTCCCAGCTCCTAGCTGCCCTTTTGAGAGGTATCAGGAATTCAGATTGAAGGGTGGGTTTGGGGATAAAAGGACAAGAGAGAGAAACAGAGAAAGACACATAGACAGACAGACAGACACACACACACACACACACATACACACACACACACACACAGACATTCTCAGTCCTTGCTACTCCTTGGATCATGCATCTATGGAATCAAATACACCTGGCTAGAAGGGACCCTGAGAAGTTATCTTTTACCTGTGTCTTTTTTTCCCCCAAGGATAAGTCTATTTATTCCTATGTTTTCTACCGTTTTGTTTTTTCAAACAGAAATGGGTGTTGTATTTTGTCAAAAGCCTTTTCTGTACATGTTGATGTAATCATGTTATTTTTGTTGTTCTTGCTATTAATATGGCCTTATTATGTTGATAATTTTCTTTTTAAATGTTTAAAAATCAATTTTTTTCAATGAACAAAAATCTTTCCCTCCCATCCCCTTCTCTCCTTATTGAGAAAAAGAAAAAAGAAACAGAAAATCCTTGTAATAAACATGCATAATTAAGCAAAACAAATTCCTTCATTGGCCATGTACCAAAAATATCTTAATTGGCACCCAAGTCTGTCAGGATATGGGTAGCATGAGTTTCATCACGAAATTGTGATTGGCTGTTGTGTTGATCTGAATTTTTAAGTCTTTCAAAGTCTTTTTGTCTTTATAATGCTGTTTTTGGATAAATTGTTCTGGCTCTCCTTCACTCTGCATCAGTTCATACAAATCTTCCCAGGTTTCTTTCACACCATCCCTTTCACCATTTCTTACAGCATTTCTTATAATATTCCATGTTATCCTTATACCATAATTTGTTCAGCCTTCCCCCAGTAGGTGGACACCCCCTTAGTTTCCAGTTCTTTGCCACCACAGAGTTATTATAAATGTTTTTGTACATATGGATCCTTTTCTTCTTTCTTTGATCTCTCTGGGGGTATAGGTCTAGTAATGTATCACTGGGTCAGTTTAGTAACCTTGGGGCATAGTACCAGATTTCATACCTCTTCTCTTAAACTAAGCTTTAAATTATTCTCTTTCCTTACAAATCTCTAGAAAAGGAAATTTTCCAAACATCACAGCTGGGTACCTCCCAGTAACTTCCAACTTTAATTCATCCTGCTGTAGTTAAAGCGCAATCCCTCCATGGAAACTGAGGCCATCTATCCTCACCCCACACAATACACCCAGTTTAGCCATATCTAAGGCTTAGAGTAGGTAGCTTTGGGAGTTTGAGTCTTCAGCCTTGGGTGAATTATTCTAGGGCATCAGAGTCTTGGGTCTAGATCCTTGCTGTGCTCAGGGCCTTCCTATCCAGGTCCCAACCTCATCTGCCAGCATTAGGGAACAGCCCCCATCCAATAGTGTTAGGGTAGAAGAATGCTGGGGTAACTGAGTTCATTCATAGGATCAGAGAAGTCTCTGGATGGAAAGGACTTGGAGAGGCCATCCTGTCCATCCCTCTGTCTCTACTCTCAGATGAATAAGAATTAATCTTTGTTCTTTGTTTTTTGTTTTTTAAAGTGCAAGGGAATAATTATGCCTTTTCTCATAGGGCAATAAAGCATTTGTTTCAGGATCTAAGAGAACCTGCTCTTTTCAGAGTTGGGAGGAAGTAGCCCTGGCTCTAGCCCTGAGACCCCCTAGGCGTTAGTCGGGGTAGGGGGATCCTGTCCCAGATTTCTTCCCCAGGTGTCTAATCTGCCTTTCATGTCAGTAAGGCATAAGGACTCAGATCTTGTATATAATCTGAATATCTGAATCCTTTCTACTGTAGAGGTCCCCCCACCCCGATCTCAAATTAGTTTTTGCCTTCATCTTCCTCCTACTCGACCAGTGGTCTGGGGCATTGCAGCTGGGTCCTGGGAGCTGGCATGGAGTGGTGAGCAGGGCCCCCTGGAAGCTCCAGAGCTCTCCAGGCCTCCTTCCCTCCTTCCCCCTCCCCCTCCCCACCCCCAACCCCTTCCCCTTTGTCTCCTGCTTTGTGATGGTAAGAGTTACTCCTAAATCTGTTCCATGACACTGTTATTGTTCCGCTAGGCACTGAGTTTCTAAACTTTTCCCCTGGGGTCAAGAATGTGGCCAGTTCCCGGTTCCCGGCCGCTCCTCAGAGGCTCTGGGTGGCTGGAGGTGGGGCTAGGGCCTCACCCCTGGCTGAGGTGGGGGGGGCGGGGGTCAGCCGGGGAACAAAACCCTTTGAAATGCCTCCCCTCCATCACTGCCAACATTGTCTGCTGCCCTCGGGGGGCCTGGCACGGCCCCTCCGGGGCTCTGGCCCCCAGCTTGGACCAGGCCTGCAGGCCAGCATCTGGGAATGGACAGAAGGTTATTGTCCTGCCCTCAGGCCCTTTGTGTTGCCCAGTTCCAGCTGTCTAGGTTGGGACTGGGAGACTGACCCATGGTAGGGGGAGGGGGAGGGCAGCTAACTGGGGAAAGAACATGGATCACTGCATCCTGTGGGGTCGTTCCTAGACCCTGTGATCCCACCCAATGCTGGGATCACAGGCCTGGTCCTTACCCATCCCCCCCAAAGGAGCCTGACGGGAAGAAAGGGGGGTGCCACAGTTCTAGGGGTAGTTCTGAGTATAGCTCCAAAACAAGCAGGGTGCTCTAGCTATGTGGTGATGGTGAACAGGACCCAGAGCTTAGACTTCCCTGTCTCCTCCTTTCCTTGGGGGACACCACCTTGGGCAGTACCCTATTTCTTGGAGGCCTTCAGGCCTTCTTAGTCTTATCTACTTCCATTGGAGTTTTCCCAGGCCCTGACCTGCCATTCGCCCAGCAACCATGGGGCATTCGTCCTGGAGGTTACTCGGGAGACTGTGTCCTGAGGGGCCTTTCCCTGATTGGGGAGAGAATCATTGCGCTCCAGGACACTGTCTAACAGCCTCTTCTCTTGGGGCTGGCCTAGCTTGACCCAGAGGAGTGGGCTGTCCTCCCTAACCCTGGATCTCTTCCAGCTGTTGGCTCTGCTCCCTGGACCTGAGTGATCTCCTGAGCCCCTCTTGGCAGCCTGGGCATTTCTCCAACTCTAGCTCAGGGTGGTGTAGTATTTGGTAGCCCAACATTTTCTGTCTCTTTAAGTACACTGGGTCGTTTCCCCACCTCTCCACCCCCAAAAAAAAGAACCCAGTCATACCACCTGAGATCGTCTCTTTGCTCTGCCAGGCAGGTTAGAAATGTATTTTACTCCTACCTGGTTACTCTCTGCACTGCTCACTGTTTGAGCTATGGTGGTGTCTAGGGTCACCTGAGGACAATCCCTCTGATAGAGGAGAAAACACTTGGGTAGCAACCTGGAATGGTACCCTCCTGATTCTTGGTATTCCCACAATCTGGGTGGGGAGAGGCAGGGAATATCTCTCCTTAGAAAGGCTAGTACAGACCCTCGGGGTGTGTGTAGGGACCCTGAGGATAGAGGTAGAGTGGGGGGACTCTGGAGTTGGAGGAGTTAACACTGCTACTGGGCCGGGCACTGAATGGGGCTGCCACGCTGCAGTAGCGAGAAAACGACTTTAGCAGAGCTGGACACAGCAGGGCTGGCCAGAGCTGCTTCCTAATAGGCAAAACAGCTGGCTTCCCAGGGAAAACAGCTGGCTAAGTCCCAGAGGACAGAGGCGCAGCCTCCTCCTCCTCAGAGTTCTCTGTTGCTAGGGTCCCTAAAAGATGAGGGGAAACAGGGTACAGGGGTAGGAGAAAAGCAGAGAAACCCAGGAGATATGGGTGCAGGAGCAGGGGGAGATTTCTGGAACAGGTGCCCAGATGTTCCAGGCCCTGGTGGCTGGGATTCCAGGGTGTTGGTCTCCCTTCAGGCAGGGGAGGAGATGGGAGTTAGTGGGCTCTGCCTCCACCCTGCCTTGGGTCCTCCCAGGACAGAACAGAACAGAACAGAATTCTAGCTACCATCCCTTGATCAAATCCACCTCACTCAGAATTGGCTGGGATGCATGGGCTGAAGCTTCTGGGGATGTGAGGGAGCCTAACATTGATCCTCGGGCAGATCCTGGGTCACCTTGTCCGAGAGGAAATTGGAGGAGATCGAGGAGATGAGAAAGGCCCTGGGGAGGGGAGAAGAGGATAACAGAGAAGGAGGGAGGAAGAGACAGCTGCCTGGTAAGAACGTATTTTCTTCATCTCTGTCCCTCTCTCCAGAGAGACCCCTAGCCTGGGCTTCTTCTTTTCCTGGATTCACTAAGGAGGTGGCTCCCACCTCTGGCCCATCTGGCACCCCTTGATGGTCGCACTCTTATCCCTTGGCAAAATCTCAATGTTCAATAGGCAGCAAAGCGGAGGTAAGAGAGGTGCCAACCCTCCCTCCACCCAGAGATTTAGTTTTAGGGTAAAATGAGCCTATATATGACTGGATCTAGCAAGTACTCCAGACCTGGGGCAAAAACTACCCACCCCAGCTTTTAGCCACCAAACCAGAGATCCTAAATGTGAAATTCTTTGCATGTGCTTGTTGGTAGGTCTTTTTAAAATGTTCTTTTCATTAGGTGCCCCCATACCTCTAGCCTCTACAACTTGAGCACCCCACTGCTGGCCTCTCTGGACCTGGCCACCCCACCCCTATCTGCCTCATGCTCTACCCCTTCTTCCCAGGCTTCAAAAAAAAAAAAAGCAGCAAACACCAAGAGAACAAAACAAAACAAAACAAAACAACATCTTGACTAGCATCCTGCACCATGCCCAGATCCTCTTCCCCACCTCTACCACCTTGAAAAAAAGCAGCATCAGTCTGGGTCATCTGGGTCATATTGAAGAGCAGACCTATGTCCTCTGACTGACAGCTGTGGAAAACAAGTCCAGGGCTTGGGGCAGGGGCCTGGGCCTGAGATCTGAAGGCTAAATAAACTACCTTATTTTTCCCAGTGGCTTCTGCTCCTGGGCTCCTGGGGTGAGAGGAATGGAAGGAGCAGTGTCCTGGCCAAGTTGTGGACACTACCACCACCTCCTGGTCTCTGTGGAAATAGCAGCTGCCTGGATTGGACATGTTTTCCAGGGATGGTGGAGAAAAATCAAAGAGAAATGGGTCACTGGTTCTTGGCTTCCCCAAATTGGGTCAGGGGGAACTAATTTCCAAGACTGGACCTTCCCAATATGACCTGTCTGGGCTTGAGAGGTTCCTAAGTGAAACATGTCTGGGTTGGGAAATGTTGGTTACTAATTACCTGTATGATATTGGGCAATTAACCCACCAACATGTTTTTATGAAGTACCTACTATGTGCTAGGCAATGTGCTAAGTTCACAGAGACAGAAATGAAACAGTTCTTGACATTAAGGAGCTCATAATCTATTGGAGGAAACAATATATAGAAGCAGATGCCACAAAGCATGTACAATATAATTGTGGTAAGAGAATGTGGGGACAGGGTAAGGGGAAGGCTGAGCATTGGGATGGGGTTTGGGTTGAATCTTGAAAAAAGCTAGGGATTCTAAGAGGTGGGAAGTGAGGAGGGAGAGCATTCCAGGGATGGGATCCAGCTAATGTAAATATATAGAGACTGAGGATGGAATTAGTGTGTGAGGTTCAATGAGTAGGCCAGTTTGGTGGGGTGGTATGCCTTTTGATGGGGAGCAATGGGTAATAAGTCTGGACATGTAGGTTGGAGCCAGATGGTGAAAAGCTTTAAACGCCAAACAGGAGTTTAAATTTTGCCCTAGAAGGAACAGGGAGTCATAGCAGCTTTGCTTCTTGTGCAGGGGAGTGACATGGTCAGACCTATACAAGTCACTTAGACTCTCGGGACCTCAGTTTCCTCCTATGTAAATTGAGGAGTTCGAACTAAGTAGTGTCTGTGGTCCTTTCCAGTTCTAAACCTGTGATCCTTTGACACAATGTAAGCCCTTTGCCATCTGGGTAAAGCATAACTGACTCAAGTCCCACTGCTTTGAAATGTCTGGATTGGATCTCAGTAGAACTGTTTATCTTTGCAACCTTGGGCTGAAGGTTTGGTTCGCTGAGTCAGCTCAGATTCTAAGCAGTGTTGCCTGGGCTTCTTTCACCTCCTTAAGAAAATGCATTGGTTTTAAAATGACTTCTGCGCAAACTGCCAATGATCACAGATGAGTCTGCTTTCTTTCTTAAATCTCTTAAGAAACATCTTACTAAATAGTTTGCCGGATTTGTGTGAGTGATGGTATGTTTCCAGAAAATGTTCTCTAATTTCTACACTACTCACATTTAGCTCTGCCTTCTCTTTGGGAGTCCAAGGTTCTAGCAGTATATCCACTAGCCTGACTGTTTTGCCCAAGGATCACCCTGATGCCCTGGCCAACACCCTTGAAAAGACTGGGCAGATGGGGGAAACGGAATACATCTCCAGAAGGCTAACCAGTTATTTTTGAGGTAAGGAATGGGAAAGATAGGGGTGACTCCAGGTCCACCTTACTGCCTCAAGGAGTTAACTTGGTGGTAAGGCAATGGGGTTATGTCTCTCGAAAAGATCATAAAATGGTAGATTTAGAGATAATGAGACTTTAGTCTCAACTAGTCTAACACTATTTTTCAACTGAGGAAGATCACACAGGTAAGTGGCTGAGTTGGGATTTTAACCTCTGACTTCCAATCCTATACCTTTTCCACTGACCCATGATGCCCTATTACAGTACACCTAAAAATTGACGCCATAAGTGGATTAATTGACTAGATTAGATGATAATGATTCTTAAAGTCTCCTCCAGCTCTGGAAGCCAGAGGGGAAAATGATAGAGGCTATTGTTGACAAGGGATGAGAATTCTTTGAACCTTAGGCAGCATCTTATAGGATTAACACCAAATGATTCCCTAATTGTTTAGAGTGTGAGTCTTGTTTCTCCAAACTAAGCAGGGAGCATCCTGAAGGCAAGGACCATTTTTTTTTTAAAAGAAATGGTTTGGGTATAGGGGAAAGAAAATTGAACTCACAATCAAAAGTAGGAAGTATAAATCTCAACACATTTTTTTTGTTGTTGATGATGCCAACAAAAGTTTCTTTTTTTCTTATATTTAAAACAATTTTATTGATATATTTTGGTTTTACTTCTTTTTGTATTTCTGAATATATTCCTCCTCCCTCCCCATTCAGCTAGCTTTCCCCTATAACCATAAATCCAAAAGGGGGACGGAAGCAGTTAAGAAAAACAAACCAGCATCTGATAGTACCTACAATATTCTACTCTCACAGTTCCCCACCTCTACACAAAAAGAGAGGATGTGCATTTTCTTAACTCTAATTTGGGACCAAGATTGGTCATAATTACACAGTGTCAGTTTCAGGTTTGATGTTGTTGTTGTTTCCATTTGTCGTGGTTGTCGGGTCATTCAGTCACATCCAACTCTTTGCGACCCCCAACGACCACAGCACATCAGGCCCTTCTATCCTCTATTTCTTTCTTTCTCTCTTTCTTTCTTTCTTTCTTTCTTTCTTCCTTCCTTTCTTTCTTTCGGAGGTGAGGCAATCAGGGTTAAGTGACTTGTCCAGGGTCATACAGCTAGTAGGTATCAAGTGTCTGAGGTCGGATTTGAACTCAGGTCCTCCTGACTCCAAAGCCAGAGCTCTATCCACTTTGCCACCTACCTGCCCCTATCTTCCACTTCCAATCCATCCATTTACATTGTTGTAATCACTGTCTAATTTTTTCCTATCAGTTCTACTTATTTCATTTTGCATTTATTGGTATAAATCTTCCAGTTCTGACATCTACTAGTTGTGTGAATTCACTGCATCTCTGAGTCCCAGTTCTTCATTTATAAAATGAGGATAATACCCTAATACCTGCCTCACAGAGAAATTGTTGGAAAATTCAACTTAACATACTTATTAAGTACTTACTATGTACAGGGCACTGTCATAGATGCTGAAGATACAAAGACAAAAACCAAACAGTTTCTGCCCTCAAAGTAACTTCTACTAGGCAACAGAAATATGTTAGTATACCGATTAACTGGGACAAAGTAAAATAATTAAATTACAGACACACTATATGATAAACTTTGCAATTTTTTATATCTTAAAATAAACATTTTTAATATACAATATCTCTTTTTCTGTAATTACTTGTTTTACACAATCTAGCATTACTTTCACAAGATTTTGACACATAAGCCTTAATTCTTCCTCATGAAACCACAGAGAGATTAAGCATCCCTTTGAACATTAGTCATTTTTCCTGAGGCTAGTCTTAGGTTTTCAATGGTGTTTAAATGAGATGAGTTCCCAGGCCACTGAAATACTGATTTCAATATCATGGTATGATGTGTTGCATGGTGTAAGTCTGTGTTCCAGTACTCCATTTCTATTTGGGAATTTCTATAATTTTGGAATATTTTTGGTTCTATGTATAATATATCAGTATATTCATCAGAGTTCATCATTCCCCCAAGAGGGACAAGATTTATGGGTTGACAGAATGTAAAAAAAAAAAACCCAAACATTTTTTTGGGGTAGTCGACTTATGGTCTAATGAAGATGTTCTGATCTTAATGTCTCATTTGGACTTCTTCTGACAGGAGTTCTGGCACAGTCTTGAATAAAAAAGTGAGTTTCAGCAGTAAAAATTGTCTTTTTCTTTTTTTGGTTAAGCAATGGGGTTAAGTGACTTGCATAGGGTCACACAGCTAGTAAGCAGTGTGTGTCTGAGGCTGGATTTGAACTCAGGTCCTCCTGAATCCAGGGCTGGTACTCTATCCTCTGCGCCACCTAGCTGCCCCAAAATTGTCTTTTTCTAATCTCCAGTGCTCCAGTCTTCATATTGTCTTGCCCACAACTTGTTTTTTCTTCACAGAAACAATTGGCAGCTGTGTTGGAAACTTCAGGAAAACTATTGTCACCGTAGAAGTATCAGTAACAATCCTTCAAGCTATCAACTCCTTCTAAAAGTCTGCTTATTTTATAGGTATTAATTAGGCTATTTTGCAGCTATAATTTGTCTGTTCTTGGCATTGTTTTTCATTTTCAACAGCCCCCTCTTATGCACTTTGGTGTGACCAAACCTGTTTCCTTGTGGGCTTGAATGATTCTTGAAATGACTTCCCCAGGCTAGAGGCAGCAAGATGGTGCAGTGAATGGAGTGCTGTACCTGGATTCAGGAAGAACTGAATTCAGATCTTGACTCAGACATTTATAGGCTGAGTGATTCTGGACAAGTTACTTAACTTCTATTTGTCTCAGTTTCCACAACTGTAAAATAGGGATAATAAGAGCATATACCTCCCAGTGGTTGTTGTGAAGATCAAATAAGATAAAAAAATTTAAAGTGTGTAGTACAGTACCTGTCCCATAGTAAGTACTACATAAAAATGCTAGCTATTATTAATAGCTGTAACAGTCACTAAAGTGTGCCTTTAAAGAGCCACAGCTTTTGCGTATTTCTGTTAAGTAATATATTTGTGAGTATATTTTTTAAACCACAAAATTAAAACACAGACCTGTGTATGACATGAAATCCTACACGTAATTGACATACAATTAAATAAAAGTGGTGAAACCAGCTCAAACCAGTTTAATCTGGTCAATATCAGGCATTCTGAGTCAGTGAAAGCACTTACACATGATGCAAAATGAAACTATATCAAAATCTTGCTTGTTGTAAGTAATTAGTACATTGCTCCACACATACACAGATCAGTACGTTTTTGGTTCGTGTTTGTTGAGCCAATGAAAGAAGGGGTAAAGAACTAAAGTCAAATTCAAAGAATATAAGCTTCTTAGGGACAGAGACTATTGAGTTCACGTTTGTCTTTGTATTCCTAGCACCCAACACAATCCCTTACACATAGTCGATACTTAACAAATGTTTGCTGAATTAAAAATCACAGTCCAGTGAAAACTAAACTGAATTTATAATAAGAGGACCAAAGTGTGAATCCTTCATTACCCGTGTGATCTTGGGCAAGAAAACTTAGTCTTTCTGATCTCAGTTTCCTTGTTTATAAAATGAAAAGGTTGAACTGAATGATCTCTAAGGTCCTTCCTATTTTAAATAAGCGATTCTATGAATCTAATAACATGAAATTCAATAAAGATCAATGTGAAAGTCCTGTACGTGGGTCCAAGAAGCAAGTTCACAAATACAGAGCAATGGGGGAGACGTGGACATAAGTTGTTCTAGAAAAAAATGATCTTGAGGTTTTAGTGGACTGCAAGCTCTATATGAATCATCAAGGTGATGTGTGTTCCAAAAGAGCTAATGTGATCTTGGGCTACATTAAGAGGAACGTGCCTTCTGGGGTGGAGAAATGATAGCCCCACTGCACTCAGCCCTCTTCAGGTCTCATCTGAAACATTGTGTTCAGTCCTGGGGTTTAAGGAGAGCAATCAGGATGGTGAGGGCCTTTGAATCCATGTTATTTGCAGGAACTGGGCATGTTTAGCCTGGAGAAGAGAAAACTCAGAGGGTGTATAATAGTTGCCTTTAAGCATTTGAAGGGCTGTTGCATGGAGAATGGATTAGACCTCGTAGGATCATGGATTTAGAACTGGAAAAGATTTTTGGAGCTACTGAGACCAATCTCTTCATTTTACAGATAAGGAAACTGAGGTTAAGTGATTCATCCAGGGTCACATAACTAGTATGTATTTGAGGAAGGATTTGAACTCAGATCTTGCTGACTCCAAGCCTAGCACCTTGCCAAACTTGTTCTGACTGTCCCCAAAGGGATAGGGAGCAACAAGTAGAAGTTTTTTTTTCCCTTGGGCAATTGAGGTTAAGTGATTTACCCAGGGTCACACAGCTAGTCAAGTGTTTGGTCTGAGGTCAGATTTGAATTCAAGTCCTCCTGACTTCAGGGCCAGTGATCTATCCACTGCGCCACCTAGCTGCCCCCCAAGTAGAAGTTTCAAAGAGGTAACTTTATGCTCCGTGTCAGGATCAACTCTGTAACAATTAGAGCTGTCCAAAAAGGAAATGGGCAGCCTCTCAAAGAAGTGGTTTCCCCCTCCTTGGAGGGGTTCAGGCAGACGCTGGGACAATGCTTGCTGGGTATGTTAGAAGTGGGGATTCCCTTGTTGTATGGATTGGGCTACATGGTGGCTGAGACTCTTCCAACTCTCAAATTCAGTGATTCTATGGATTGGTCTACTCGCAGCTTCCCAAACACCCCCCACTCTTTGCCCACCTTGCTCATGTTCCCTCCACTTGGCAGGCCCACCCCCATCTCTGCCTGCCTATTTCTTACCTCTCTTTCCAGTCCTTCCTCATCCTTGGAGTTCCCTTTGCACTGTTGTGTCCCTTTGGTCATACTTATCACAGATTGCCTCACGCTATAGTGGTTTGTGTCTTTGTCCCCACTTCACTTCAGTTCAACAAATATATGCATTGGGGACACAAAGATGAAATGCAAGAGAGTCCCTGTCATCAAGGGGCTCGTAATCTAAAGAATATAATCTAGGTTCTGAGGACTAGGTGATTCATCATTGGGTTGTCCCTGGATGACGCTTAGTCCAGGGCTATGCATATAGTGGATGCTCAATACGTATTTAATGAATGTAAAAGATGATGCCAAGCAGGAGGAGAGGAGGAAAACTTTAATAAGAATGTTTGACAGCTAGGGAGCCGCATTGAGGAGTAGAGTCCTTGGGAGAGAAGAAGTAAAGACTCAGTCTGCCCTAGCACTTTAGCTTGGTAGCAGTGACTCAGTTTTTAAGCAGTATATGACACACAGGGACGTGGCCAAATGCATTGTTGTCCCTTTTAGCTCTAGACTCCCTCACCTTCGGTGCCTCCCATCCCTTTGTGGTCCTTTGGGATCCCTCCTTCTCCTTGCAGTTCCAGTCCCAGGCACCTTATTCCTTCTTCCTTCACTGGCACCCCATGTTACCTCTCCTCCACCCTATCCAGGATGGTACCTACCTTCTCCCTACCCCACACTCCAGGTCAGAGGTGACAGATCAATAATAAGATAAACTAAATTCTGCTAATTTTTATAATGGTAGAGATTCACGGGGTTTCTCCAGCTAATGTATGGACAAATTGCTATGTAATCATAGTTTATTGGATACAGGAGCCAGGAGACCTGAGTTTTAGTCTTGGCTTTGACATTAATTGTGAATGGCTGTTGTGTGTGACCTCGAGCAAGTCATTTCTTCTCTGGACTTCAGTTTCTACATTTGTAAAAAGAAGAGGCTGGACTTGATGGTTGGTCTCTAAGGTTCTTTTTAGTTCTACAGTTCTATATGGATTTTATTTTTCCTCTCATCTATAGCCTTGGTTTATTTTAAATAGTTTTTTATTTTTATTTTTTTAATTAATGAGCATTTAAAAAATTAATCTGTTTCTCCCACTATCCACCTTCACCCCATCCCAAATGGGCAAATAAATATTTTAAAACCCTGAAAAACAGAGCCTTCAATACTTGCATAGTCTGGCAAAACAAATTTCCATATTAGCCATATCCAAAAATATATGTCTCTTTCTGCATTTTAAGTTCATCACCAGGAGGTGAGTGGCATGCTTCATCTTTATTCTTTTGATTTCCTGGTTTATCATTGTGTTGATCAAGTTATAAAGTTTTTCAAAGTTTTTTTTTTGGGGGGGTGAGGCAATCGGGGTTAAGTGACTTGCCCAGGGTCACACAGCTAGTAAGTGTCAAGTGTCTGAGGCGGGATTTGAACTCAGGTCCTCCTGACTCCAAGGCCAGAACTCTATCCACTGCACCACCTAGCTGCCCCCAAAGTGGTTTTTTAAAATAGTGTTGTTATAATTGTATAAATTATTTTTGTAGTTCTCATTTCCCTCTGCGTCAGTTCATAGAGTAAGTCCCAGTTTTCTCTAAAATTGTCCATTTCATAATTTCTTATGGTATGACAACATCTCATTATATCCATATACCACAATTTGTTTGCTTATTCCCCAATAGGAGGATGCCCCTTCAGTTTCCAAATCTTTACTACCACCAAAAGAGTTGCTGTCAATATTTTTGTGCATATTTTCCTCTGATTTCTTTGGGGATAAGGGCCTAGTATTAGTACTACTAGGTCAAAGAGTATGCCCACTTTAGTGATTTTCTAGGCATAGTTCCAAATGGCTTTTCAGTCTGTGCATTTTAGATGGACCCACTGGATGAATGGCACTAATGGTAGGTGAAAAATAGGCTGTTCAGTTATGGGTGGTTGTTGTGTTTGTTAAATATTAGATGCAGATAAATTTCTTCCTGGAAAACCAGTGCTTAGCACAGTGCCTGGCACATAGCAGGTGCTTAATCAATATTGATTGATTGAGAACCAGTATATCTGCCTCAAACTTTGATTGATAAAGTGAGTTTAGAAGAGGAATTAAAATCTTTTGCCAGTATGATAATAGATATCTAAGTATATGTATGTGTATGTAAGTATACGTATGCATCTATATATGCATGTATATATCTTTGTGTGTATATATGTATGTATGTATGTATATATGTAGGTGTGTGTGTGTGTGTGTGTGTGTATGTGCTTAATTGTACCTTCTTGGGGGAGGGAGGGGAAAGATCTTTTGCCAGTGACTGATAAAACAGAGCATAGGTGACTTGTTTGTCCCTTATTAGGTTGGGGAAGAAGAGGGAAGAGAACTGGAGAAATAGGTTTGTGGGGGGAAATGAGCAGATAGCTAGGTCTCCTGATCAAAAAGTTTTAAGATTAGGCTATTGGTGAGTTATTTTATGATTGTCAATCTAGCTTGTGCCCCAACCATTCTACTGAAACTGTTTGTGTTTTCGGCTAGGCAATGGGGTTAAGTGACTTGCCCAGGGTCACACAGCTAGTAAGTGTTATGTGTCTGAGATCACATTTGAACTCAGCTCTTCCTGAATCCAGGGCTAGTGCTCTATCCACTGCGCCACCTAGCTGCCCTGGAAAACAGTTGTCTTTAAGGTCATTAATGACCTCATTACCATATTTCCTCATCCTCCTTCTGATTCCTCTTGACTTTACTGCAGCATCGGACACTGTTGACCACTCCATCCTGGCTAAATTGTCTTCCCTTTGACCTGTTACTGTATTCTAAAGATAGCTAGGTGATACAGTGGATAGAGTCCAAGGCCTGGAGTCATTAAGACTTGAGTCCATAGCTAACCTCAGACACTTATTAGCTATGTGACCTTGGACAAGTCACTTAATCTGTTTGCCTCACTTTCCTCAGCTGCAAAACAGTGACAATGACAGTGCTACCTTATGAGGTAATACTGTTGTAAGGATCAAATGAGATAATATTTGTAAGAAGCACTTAGCACAGTGTTGGCACATAATAATAATAACTAACATGTATGTAGCTCTTACTATGTATAGTGTAAATGCTATATAAATGCTTATTCCCTTTCTTTTCATGGTTTTCTTCTAACCCCTCCTTCCGTCTCTTTTGCTGGCCCCTCATGCTCCTCTCATCCCTTAAATATGGATGCAAGCCTGTCCTAGGTCCCCCCTTTCATTCTTTCTTTACAGTCTACCATGGTGATCTATTCTATTGCTTCGATTATTACCTCTGTGAAACTGCCTCCCAAATCTATATCTCTCTCCCAACTTCTCTCAAGAACCCCAGTCTTATATTTCCAATTGCCTGCTGGATATCCCTCCTGCATGTCTGAAACTGAGTTCATGATCTTCCCCATCTCCATCACCACCCCTCCCTCATCTGCCTGAACCTGTCCCCTCCCCCTAACTTTTCTATTCCTGTTAATGGCACTATTATATTTTTAGCATTTCATTCTCATAACCTTGGAGCCATATTTCACTCATCCCTCCCTGTCACTTCACACATACAGAGACTTGCCAAGTCCTCTACCCTAAAATATATATCTTACATGCAGCCCCTCCTCTCCACTCCTACTGAAACCGGCCTACTTTGGATCATTATTTTCTTACCTAGCTTTTTGTAATGGGCTCTCAACGGGTCTCCCTTCCTCCAGTCTTTTCTCCAATCCTTCCTTTAGGCTGCCCAAGTAGTTTTCCTAATGCATTCCTATAATTATGCTACTCCAAACCTTCAGTAGCTCCTTTTGATGCGTATGGGGTGTTCAGGGAGGACTAGCACCCCTGGTGTGAGGGCTTACTGAGCCATTTTCAGGGCTGCTCATCCACCTTTAGTGTCCACCTGTTGTCCAATTCTCACCTATGGCTCCAAGAAGCTGTAGCATGAGCAGGGGCCACACCCCAGTAAATTGTCTTGGCGGAGAGGCTAAACAAGGTTGAGGGTAACTGACCGGCCTCAAACCCATCGGTAAGTTAGGGGGATGGCTATCCCCCGCATGTGAAGACTTCCCCAGTGGAAAGGGCAGATAAGAACAATTTGTTCCAATAGCCATGAAGGCAGTTGAAGCTGGCGCTGTAGAGCTCTTAGAGCTTGGTCAGACATAGAAGATGTCAAAGTCATCCACTACCTCCTGGGCCATCATCGGTCATCTTGACTTTGCCACTGGATTTCAATGACTCTGGAAGAGAGAATGAGGCTGACAACTTTGTGCAACTCTGCTTCACTTAAATCCAATTCATGGGCAAGTCAAGACATCACCCATAATGTCATTGGTCCTCTTCAAAAATGAAGATTGAACAACAGCTCCTTTTGACCTACCAAAGAAAGTGTAAACTCCTGAATTTCATTCAGGTCATTCAAGGCCAACCCACAATCTGGTTCCAGCCTACCTATGTGATTGTCTTATACCCTTCTGGTATCTATCAACCAGCATTTATTAAGCACTTACTATGTGCTTAATGCAGCTAAGTGGCGCAGTGGATAGGGTGCCAGGCCTGGAGTCAGGAAGACACGAGTTCAAATCCAGCCTTAGACACTTACTAGCAGTATGATCTTGGCCAAGCCACTTAACCCTATTTCCTTATCTGTAAAATTATGTGGAGAAGGAAGTGACAAACCACTCCAGCATCTTTGCCAAGAAAACCCCCAATGGGGTCACAAAGAGTCGGACGTGACTGAACAGCCACAACAATGTGCCAGTCACTGTGCTAAGTACTAAGGATACAAATAAAGGCAAAAACACTGTCCTTGACCTTAAGGAACTCTCATTCTAATGGGAGGAGACAACATGAAAATAATGAGGGATCCACAAGATAAACTTTATGTTGCTGACCGGACTCTTCTCTCTACCCCTTCCTTGTTCTCATTTTCCCCCTCTCATCTGGAGGCCTTTGCTCTGCCAATCCTTTTCATAATTCTTTTCATTTCAGGGCTTCAGTCAAGCAAAATCACCTCACTTGGTCCCTGCCAACCCATCAAAATTCAACAGGGGATCAACATGAAGCCATGGAAGCAGGATCAATGGAACAAGCAACTGGAAAACAGATTTCCTGGGTCTGCCACCACCTCCCAAAGCCTCAGACCTTGTGTTTCGGTAAGTCCCTTTCCAGGCAGCCACATGTCTTTCTAATCTTCTTCTTTCCCACCTCCCAGAGCTGAGCAAGAAAATCAAGGGACAAAGGTACTTGGATCCAGATGGTGTAGGGAAGGAGGGACTTGAAGTATGAGACTTCTACTGAGCCTGCTCTGTCTCCATTCCTCTCCACTCTCTACCAGCCAATGGTCTGGATTTAACTTCCTCTCCGACCCTCCTTCCTGCACCATGTCCCCAAATCCCATGAAGGAGAATCTGGATGCAGTATTCCTTGAAGTAGAAAGACAAGGGGGAGACTCTTTTTTGGAGGGCAGAGAGTAGCCGTGGTCTGAATCTTCCCACACTGCTCAGAAGCCAGCTCTCCTGGGGAATAGGTCCTTAGTTGTGGGGGAAATTTTCACATCCTGGCTCCCTCCTAATGTGGAGAATTTAGAACAAGGTATTTTAAAGATTTTAGATGTTCCTCCTTGAATTTTATTTTTCCTGGTGAGTCATTTGGGGTTAAATGACTTGCCCAGGGTCACACAGCTAGGGTTATGTGTCTGAGGCTGGATTTGCACTCAGGTCCTCCTGATTCCAGGGCCAGTGCTCTCTCCACTGTGCCACCTAGCTTCCCCCCTCCTTGAATTTTACATACAGCATAGGGTAGTGAAGAAGAAAAAAAGGTACTGGATTTGGAACCAGTGATGTGGGTTCAGATGGGACCTTTGATATTTGTTGCCAGTGTGACCTTAATTGAGTCACTTGACCTCACTGGGCTTCAATTTCTCATCTGTAAAATAAGGAGTTGGACCAGTTAATGCCTAATATGCCCTTCTAGCTCTAAATACTGTGATCTTTTGCCTTGAGTAGCATTTGGACTGCTGTTTTCCTTTAAAAAGACAATAGTATTGATCATGAAATCAATAAAAATTATTGACTATTACAGCAGAAAATTCAATTTAATTAAATCTAACAAAGATTTATTAAATATCTTACTACTGTGTGCCAGGCACTTCACTGGGAACTGGAGGACACAAAAACAAAAGTGAAAAGAGAGCCTGTCTTCCAGGAATTTATATTCTAGTAGGGGAAATGGGTACACAGATAAATACAAAACACATGCAGAGTAAATACAAAATGATTTGAAGGGAGGGATTTAACAATTGGGGAAAGCAGGAAGGGCTTTGGTAGAAGGTGGTACTTGAGATGAGGCTTTAAGGAAGCTAGGGATGCCATGAGACAGAAAATGAGGAGAGTCAGCCTTCCAGGAAAGTGGATCAGCACAACCAAAGGCCTGGCAGTAGGAGATGGAACTTTGTGCATAGGAGACAACAAGTAGAGCTGTTTGGCTACAAGTAAGTGTGTGGGAAGAGGAGTAATATGAAAAAAATCTGAAAAAAAAAAGATTTTGAGGGGCTTTAAATGCAAAATAAAGGAATAACATGAAGCTTCTTGAGCACGGGAGCAACATGATTAGAACTGTACTTTCAAAAAATTTAAATTTTTTTCCAATTACATGTAAAAACAATTTTTAACCTTCATTTTTTAGAATTTTGAGTTCTAGGGGCAGCTAGGTGGCACAGTGGATAGAGCACTGGCCCTGAAGTCAGGAGGACCTGAGTTCAGATCTGGTCTCAGACGAAACACTTGACACTTACTAGCTGTGTGACCCTGGGCAAGTCACTTAGCCCCAGTTGCTCCCCCTAAAAAATTTTGAGTTCTAAATTCTCTCCCTCCCTCCCTTCCCCCTTCATTGAAAAGGCAAGCAGTTTGATATAGGGGTATATGGGTTGTTCAGGGAGAACTAACACCTCGGGCATAAGGGCTGCTTTTCAGCCCTTTTCAGGTCTACTTTCCGCCTTTGGTGTCTACCTGCCGCCCAACTCTCACCTGTGGCTCCAAGAAGCTGTTGCATACTCAGTGGCCACACCCTGGTGAACCTTTTCGGCAGCTGGGCTAAACCAGGTTGAGGATAACAGGCCACAAACCCGTTGGTAAGTTGAGGGGTGTCTATCCCAAGCATGCGAAGACATCCCTGGGTAAATGTAAACAATTTGTTCCAATGGGCCATGAAGGTGGAAGCAGGTGCTATGGAGCCCTTAGAGTTTGGTTAGCCATTCAAGATGTCATCTTGGTCATTCAAGGTCATCTACTGTATCTGGAGTCATTACCAGTTGTCCTGACTTTTGTCTTGCCACTGGACTCCGATGACTTTGCACAACTCTGCTTTACTTAAATCCATTTTTTTTTTAGGCAATTGGGGTTAAGTGACTTGCCCAGGGTCACATAGCTAGTAAGTGTCAAATATTTGGTCTGAGGTCAGATTTGAACTCAGGTCCTCCTGACTTCAGGGTCAGTGCTCTATCCACTGTGCCACCTAGCTGCCCCTTAAATCCAATTTCTATCCTGGTCAATAGACATTACCCGTGCCATTCTACCATTTTTACCTACCTCAAAGTTCTGTGGTGATAGGTAAGTGATGAAGTAGCAGGGGCAGATACACAGGAAGCTATAGTCACAACCCTGCACGCAGGAGTGAAGCAGGGCTATATTCTTGTTGTCATGCTTTTTAGCATGATGTTTTCAGCAATGTTGTCTGACACCTTCAACCAGGACAAAAAGAGCTTCAAGGTCAGCTATCACACTCACAGTAAATTATTTAACTTGAAAAGGCTATAAGCCAAGACTAAAGTGGAGGGAGAATTGGTATGCAACTTTTTATTCACAGGTGATTGTGTGCCTCTGAGGCTGAGATGCAACAGAGCATGGATAGATTCTCTGCTGCTTGTGCTGATTTTGTCCTGACAAATAACAAGAAAACAGGTTCTCCACCAGCAAGCACTGCACCATCCATATGTGGAACCATCAGAGCAAATGGAGAAATTTTGAATGCTGTGGATAAGTTCATTTATCTTGGCAGGATACTTGTCAGGAATGTACACATAGATGATGAGGTTAACACATTCATTGCCAGAGCTAGCTCAGTGTTGGGAGGTTCTGAAGGAAAGTGTGAGAGAGAAGAGTATTAAACTGCCTACCAAACTGAAGGTCTACAGAGCTATTGTGCTGACCTCATCATTGTATGCCTGTGAAACCTGGACAGTATACCAGCATCATGCCAGGAAACTGAATAGCTTCCATAGGAATTGTCTTAGGAAGATTCTGAAAATCACCAGGCAGGCTAAGGTACCAGGCACTGAGGTACTTTCTCAAGCTGAGCTGCCAAGTGTTCAAACAATACTGCAGAGAGTGCAACCCTAAAGGGCCTGGCCATGTCGTTTGAATGCCAAACTTTCTTTGCCTAAAAGACTTTTACAGAGAACTCGCATGAGGCAAGTGCTCACATGAAGGTCAGAAGAGTCAATACAAGGACACTCTCAAGGTCTGTCTGAAGAACTTTGGAATCCATTGTGAGACGTAGAAGACACTGGAACAGGACTGCCCAGCATGGCCCCCATCAAAGAAGGTGATTTGCTCTATGAGCAAAGCAGAATTGCAGTAGCTCAAAAGAAACACAAAAGAAACATCAAGAGATGTGCAAATTTAGAGACATCTCCACTCCCAGCATTCCTGTGGACTCTTTGTGCCCGACCTGTGGTAGAGCCTTCCAAGTTCATACTGGTCTGATCAGCCACAGTCAGACACAAAGTGATGTCATCTTGGTCTTCTTTGAACACAAAGAACAACAACACACCAACCAATTTGATATGGATTGTACATGTGTAGTCATGCAAAATATATTTCCATATTAATCATGTTGTAAAAGAAAACAGACCAAAAAAAAAAGAAAAAAAGTAAAAGTGTAAAAAAAGTATGCTTTGATCTTTCTTCTGACTCCATCAGTTTTTTCTCTGGAGGTGGATAGCATTTTTCATTATAAGTCCTTTGGAATTGTCTTGGATCATTATATTACTGAGAATAGTAAAGTCATTCATAGTTAATCATTGTATCATATTTCTGTTACTATGTACACTGTTCTCCTGTGGTTAGAACTGTACTTTAAGAGTATCCCTTTGGCACCTCTGTGGATAATGCATTGGAAAAGGGAGGGACTGGAGGTGGACAGGCTAATCAGAAAATGATTACAGTAGTCCAGGTGAGAGCTAATGAGGACCTGAGGTAGGGGAGGTGGCTGGTAAGTGGAAAGGAGACTTATTTGAGACATAATGAGGAGATAGATTTGACAAGATTTGACAGTGAATTGGATAGGGAGAGAGGAGAAGGAGAAGGAATGATCCAGAATGACTCCAGGGTTTCCAAGCCAGGTGGTTGGAAGGATAGTTGTGGTTCCAACAGAAGCAGGGAAATTAGGAAGAAGTTTGAGGGGGAAGAAAACAATCGAGAAAACTTACAGACCATTTAATCCAATATCTTTTTTTCCAGATACGAAAACTGAGGCTGATAGAAAGGGGACCAGACTGTTGTAGTACAAAGAGCCCTGGTAGAAGAAGATCTGAGCTCAAATCCTAGCTCTTCTACTTGATGTCAACTTGGGTGAGTTTCCTCACCCCTGAAATGAGGATAACAAGACTTGCAGTACCTATCTCACAGGCTTGTGATCAAAAGCCATTTTGCACATTTTAAAAGCATCCTATGTCAGTGTGAGGTATCACTATTAGTGTCCAAAGTCATATACAAGTCTAGGATGGAGCCAAGACTAAAAGAAGTAAGATTTCCTAATTCCCAGTTCATGGTTCTTTTCAATGTACCACACCAAAGCTGCTGCTAAGGCACCAATCCAGTTCAAGCCAAAGTATTCATTGAACACCTACTATGTGATAGGCACTGCGAATATAAAAACAAAGTGACAAACAATCCTTGCCCTCAGGTTGCTTTCATTCTATAAGGAAACACAACATATAAAAAATAATCATATTTAAAAACACTGACAGCTTAAGGAACTAGGAAAGGCTTCCTGTTGAGTTTGGCACCAGCTGCACCTTCAAGGATGCCAGGGATTCTAATAATAGTTGGCAGTGAGGAAGGCAGGCATTCCAGGAATGAGGGACAGCTTGTACAAAAGAATAAAGTAGAGGGTAGAAGAGAACACCAAGTCTGGGGAACAGCAAGTAACCCAGTCTGGCTGCAATTCAGAGTGTAAAGGGGAGTGATGTGAAATACATCTAGAAAGGTGTAAGCTGGAGCCAGACTATCAAGGACTTTAAATGCCAACTGAGGGGCTTCTAGAGGTAATAGGGAGCCATTGCAGGTTATTGAACAGGAAAATGATATGGTTCCACTTGTGCTCTAGGAAGATTATTTTGTGTCTACACAAAGGATATATTGTAGAGAGGCGACACTGGAGGCAGGAATGCAGTCAGCAAGTTGTTGCAGTAGTAAAGGGAGAAGTTAGGATATCCTGAACTAGGGTGGTGCCTTTATGAATAGAATTTGAGTGTGAGAAGGATGGCAGTGATGACCACAGATATGCTTGGAGTATATTCAGGCCCAGACGGAGGAAGCACAGAGCCTGAATACCAGGCCCATTGTCTGTGCAGCTTATGGTGATGATGATGATGATGATAAAAATGACATCAATCCATCAACACGTGTTTATTAAATGTCTATAGTGTATAACGCACTTTGTGAGATCCTGGGGAAGATCCAAAGCTTAATAGACTCAGTCCTTGCCCTCAACAAGTTTAATCCAAGTAGGGTGATAAAAAACAGATAACCATAATACACAATAATACATGATCAATGTATTAGATAGTGATAGGGACAGGACTTGTGATTTTATGGATGTAGGGTTACCAAATAAAGTGCTAAATAATAAAGATCTGTGGAAGAAGATTGCTACTGAGTCTATCAAAGAAAACTTCCTGGAGGAGGTGTTGTCTGAACTTTAAAGAATGGAAGGTTATTCTATGGAGGCATGAGAAACAGACATAGAACACCATTCAGTTCAGTTTCGTTAGAGTAAGGAGTGAGTAGACAAGACTTATGGGAGCCATGTCTGTCTGGAGGCTGCTAGATGCAGTTAGTGAATAGAATGCTAGACTTGGAGTAAGGAGGCCTGGAGTTCAAATCCTGCCTGGGTCTACATAGGATTCTTTAAAGCCACTTTATTTCTCTGGGCCCCAGTTTCCTTATCTGTAAACTGGGGAGAATAGTAGCACCTACCTCACAGAGTTGTTATGAGGATCAAGTGAGATAATATAAGGACAGTTTAGCAATTATGATTAACAATACTATTATAAATTATAGATATTATATAATTATTATATAATTATATAACATATTATAATATTATTATTATTGTTATAAAGGTAGACTGGAGGGTTTTGAATATGAGGCCAAAAAGACCCCAAACTTTGAATTTTCCTTGGTAGGCACTGAAGACTATTTAGTAGAAAAATGACATAACCAGATCCATGCATAAGATCTTCTTCTATCATGGGGGTGGGAAGAAGAGAATAGAAGCAGGATGTCCCGTTAGAACAATAGATTTGGAAGAGAATTTTAAACTCATTGAATCCAAGCTCCTCATTTTCCAGCTGAGAACAAGAGAGCTCAAGTGATTTGCCCAAAGGTACACAACTACTAGCAAGTATCTGAGGTGGGATTTAAACCTAAGACTCCCCTGACTCCCTCCTCCAGCAGTCAGCCGCCTGTACTATGATGCCTCACGAAACTATTGCAATAACCCAGGCTGGTGGTAGACAGGGCCCATCTATCCAGAGCCCATGGGGATTCGAGGGGCAGAAATGAGGAAAGAGAAGAATTAACAGGACCTGGTGAATGTGTGAGAGGTGAGCAAGAGGGAAGAATCAAAGGAAACTCCAAGGTTATAAATATGGGAGGTCAGGAGTGAAGGAAGAATAGATTTGGGGGAAAGATAAAGTTTGGTTTTGAACTTTTGCAGTTTGAAGTACTGGTGGGACATCAAAGTCGGTATGCCCTTATCTTTGGTGGAGATGCTGGCCTGGAGCTCAGAAGAACCACCATGAGAAAGAGAGGACAATTAGTCCCCTGGACATCGCTATCCCACCTGAGCACTTCAGACCTTTTGGTGGAGAAGGACTTCAGGAATAAAAAGGTCAGACTAACACTTGCTAACCCTCTCTTCCCTTCCCCGCTCCTCCAGCCTCCCTTACCTGCCACTTTCTCCATGGCCCCACTCTTTCCTAGACCTTCCAGCTAATGTGACTCCTCAGAATGGTGGGGGATCCCCTGTCTACTTCAAGGGCAAGCCCCATTCCCTGCCCCCCTTCCACCTCATTACGGGAGGAAGGAGAATCTGGGAGCCCTGGAGTTGCCAAATTCCACTCTCTCATTTCCTGCCTTTTTAGTCTTTAACCAGGAGATGGCGCGGAGCGGGGCTGAGTAAGAGGGGTTCTGGGGAATCCTGGCAAAGTTTGCTCGACGATCCCCGCGTTCCCTCGTCGCGCCCCAGAAGGAAGAGGAGCTGACATTTTCCTTCTCCATGGGATTAGAATAAAGTTGATCTCAGTTTCTCCATCTGTAAGACGACAGGGGTTGAACCAGCTGTACTCTAAGGCTCTCCCTCACACCCTGTTCCCAGTTCTGACATTCTATGGTCCTATGACTCTGAGACTCTGTGCCTGAGAATCCCCCATTCCCACACCCCGCTCCGCACCTCCCCATCAGATCATGTCCTGGGTCCCTGCCAGATGCCGATGTTCAGTCCGGGCCAGATCCAGCGTCTGCAGGCTGGAGTCTGGGGAAGGGGGGGCGGGGAAGGAGGGGTCTGGCGGGACGGCACTGGGAGCCACATCCCCTAGACCAGTTCTGCCACGCCCCAAGGTCAAGGCCTGGGGGCGGGACCTCCTGAGCTCCTTCACCGGCCGGAACACGAGCTCCTCGGAGGCTCAGGTTCTCTGGAACATTTGGGTCCCAAGAAAGGCAGGAGATTCTTTGAGGTCCACAGATTTGGAGGTGGGAGGGGCTGGGAAACCCATTCCCTCTAGACCTGTCTCCCCAGCCCCAGGGCTAGCCCCTCCCCTCCAGACGCTCCTCCCTTGGTCCCGCCCCTGGCTTCCCCCAGCTTCCAGCCGCGGTCCCCCCCTTTCCCCGCGCTCTGGTCAGCCCCCAGCCTGGCTCGGCTCTGCGAGCCCTGGGGGCCGACGCCGCTCTCTGCCTGTTTTGCCATGCTCCCGCCGCCCTCTGCTCTCCTGCTCCTGCTGCTTCTGCTGCTCGGGGTCAGGCCCTCCTGGGGGTCCTATGAGCCCCCGCTTCCAGCAGTGGTCATCGCGATGTTGGCTCGCAACGCCGGATATTCCCTGCCGCACTATCTCGGGGCTCTGGAGCGGCTGGACTACCCCCGGGCCCGCCTTGCCCTCTGGTGAGAGACCCCAGGGTGCCTCCCTTCCCCCAGCTCACAGTGATCCTCCTTTCGCTCTCCCTCATAGCCTGTTTTCCCAGGATATTGCCCATGTTGGGGGACCATCTGTGCCTCATCCCCAGTCGCAGAGATTCCTCAGACTACAAGGCTCCCTGCCATTCCTCACTTCTCACCCCAGCTGGAACTGGTCAGCTGGACCCTGGGTCTGAGCTGAGGGTTGGCCTCTCCACCATCTTCTTGGCCTCTCTTCCCTTTTCTGGGAATTTTCTCCTTCAGCCTCACCCCTTTCCTTTCTCCCTCACTTTCCTGGTTTTCCCTACCTATCCATTTCCCCCTTTCTTTATGTCCACCCCATGCCCACTTCTCTCTCTAAGCCTCTCTTCTTTTCCCTAACAAGCGTCTCCATTCTTTTCTTTCTCATTCCAACTTGATTTGCTCTCTCAGGACGTGTGGTTTGATCTGGTGGAGTTGGGGGTGCGCAGCTAACTGCTTGCTCGGTGCCTGTCCTTTCAGAGCTGGACTTTTAGACTTGTGGAGGAGAAGCAGGAAGATATCCTCAAGCTGCTGGCATCTTTAGCCCTAATAAAACGTTATCCCCTTTCCCTCTGAGGTCCAGACAACTCTGATGGAGAATTTCACCCCTTTTCCACAAGATCTCTTAGAATCTGGACTCTAATCAAATCAGATGCCAGTCCACTATACCTTTGCTTCTCATACACCTTTCCCTTTGGGGGATGGCAGGGGATTCCTGCCCTCATCTCAAAGACCTGGATTAAAGGGAAGAGAATGACAGGATTAAGGGTATCTTGGTTAGATTCATTCAGTTTCTCAGCCTCCCCCATAGGGTTTTTTTTATCCTGGGCCCTGAAGCAGGCTGAGGAGGGTAGTAGAGGACACACCCTGGATCCCAGAGGCCTCCCCCATCTATGGAAACCAGTGAAGCCACAAAACCTGGTAGGGAGAGTTGGTTGGATTGGACACGGTGGAATGACTGATATCCCCCCCTAACCTTCAGCCCTTGGCTGGTGAGGGATGGTGTGGACTGGTGACCAAGTGAGGTCTCCCACAATTCCCACAATTTTGGGCATAGAGGGTTGGTCCCCACCCCTAGCTGAGAATGACACGTTTGCTCTCATGTCTCTGCTCTTTAAAGGGACAGGAACATTTAAAACTGGGAGTTTTGTTTAAATTTGCTCCCATCATCCTCAAAAGAGAGAAGCTAAAGCCTCCCCTAACTCTAATGGCACCTTTGACGTTATATAGTGCTTCTATTGTTAATTGCTCAAAACGACTGTCCTCCTTCACAGTAAGTTTGGGTGAGTTTGTGGCTGGAGGTCGATGGAAGTGGTCATTCTTCCCTACTATAGATCTGGAGACTGTGGCCTAGACAAGTGGAGTCATTTGTTGAAGGTTACCCCTAAATCAGAGGTAGAGTCCTGATCAGAGCCCAGCCCTCTGTCTCACAGCCCAAGAATCTTTCCCTTTCCTCCCGACTCCCATCCCTGAAACTCCCACTCTTTGGACTTTTGGAAGTCTTTCACTAACCATGAGATCAACTTAAATTCTTTTCTCAGCAACCAAGGAGAGCAATACTGTTCCTTTTGTAGCAGATAGGGAAACTGAGTCCCAGAAAGGGAAAATGACTTTCCCATGATTACTTATTAAGTTTGTGGAAGAGCTGACATTTAGACCTGATGGCCAAACTCAGGTTTCTTTCTACTACATCTCTGGATGGAGGCAGTGTTTTGCATAGGAGAGAGTCCAGGATTTGGACTTAGATGACCTGAGGTCAGATCTAGGCTTTGTCATTTAATACCTATGTGATTGGGGGGGGGCAAGTCAATAATCCTCTCTGGGCTCAGTTTCCTCATTTGCAAACTAAGGATTCTATATATGTGTTTACCCCTCCCCCATACACACAATTTAGTTTGCTCAGAAGGCCTAACCTCAGAGCCATAACTTGCAATTTTTGTGCCCAGAATAAATAGCATGAAACTGACTTTCAGGTGAGGGGAGTTGAAGAGAAGAGTGAGGCAGAGGCTCTGAAAGCATCATGAAGCAGCTGCAGAGAGGGCCACTCTGGGGATGGAGTTAGGGCCAAACCAGC
Source organism: Vombatus ursinus (assembly GCF_900497805.2). Classification (NCBI taxonomy): domain Eukaryota; kingdom Metazoa; phylum Chordata; class Mammalia; order Diprotodontia; family Vombatidae; genus Vombatus; species Vombatus ursinus. Next base: position 11,429,714 of record NW_020954571.1, on the reverse strand, counting down.
TAGTTTAAGGGTACCTCTGGAGGGGCAAGTCATCATCTCATGGCTTCCTATTTCATTTATTTTTTATTTTATATCACCTACATTTCCCAATATAGGGTTTCCTGAAAGTCTTAGTGCAGGCTTAAGCTAGTAAAGCTTAAGTTGTGAAAGCTTAAACCTACGGTAAGAATTTTGGAAAACCCTCTATATACTTCCTCTCAGAAAGCTATATCATATAACAAAAAAGAAAAGTTTATCAAAACTAATCAAAATATCACAAAAGCTTGATCTTGTATGTACTGTTCTACATCCATAGCCCTCTACCTCTGCAAACCAGGGGAGGAGGTACCTATTTCTATCTCTTCTTAATGATAAAACTTAGCCATTATAATTTTACAGCATTCAGTTCTGAGTGCTTTGTTGTTCTTTCTATATACATTGTGCACATTGTTTTTCTGTTTCTGCTTACTTCACTTTTATATATAGCTTTTCATGTTCACTAATAATTTTACTGCAGCTTCGTGGCCCAACGGATAGAGCACCAGCCCTGGGGAGTCAGGAGGACCTGAGTTCAAATCCAGCCTCAGACACTTCCTAGCTGTGTGATCTGGGGCAAGTCACTTAACTATTTGCCTCAGTTTCCTCATCTGTAAAATGAGCTGGAGAAGGAAAGGCAAACCACTCTAGTATCTTTGCTAAGAAAACCCAAAATGGGGTCACGGAGGGTTGGACACTACTGAACAACAACAATTATCTTACTACCTAGGCGATAAGTGGAATTTTTTCAATGCTGCTGAAGGACTGAAAGTTTTGTCAGTGCCCTTGGACAGAGTGCATCTAGCTGTGCCTAGTTAGTGCTCTTCTGAGCTATCCTAACCTTAAGGATGGCTAGCACTCAGATGGACTATAACTGGACAGGTCTAGTACAGGATGTGGAATTCAGTCCTCAGATGAGGAGTTTGGGTTGCTGTCTAGACTGTCCCACTGAGTCAGCTCTAAACCATGCCCAGGTCACAGGTGACTTAGTCTTGCCCCTTCCTCATGGTTGCTCTGACCACAGGTGTGCCACCGACCATAATGTGGACAATACGACGGAGATTCTTCAGGAGTGGCTAGCTGCTGTGGGCAAGGACTATGCAGAAGTGGTGTGGCGACCTGAAGGCGAGCCAAGGTGCGCAGGATTGGGGATCCGGGATTCAGTTAAAATCAGTTGAATTCAACAAATACTCATGAAGCACCTGCCTTGTGTATGTGAGCACTGTGCTAGGCTAGAAATACAAAAACAAAAATGAAACTGTTGTACCTGTTCTCAAGTAGCCTACATTTTACTGGGGGATACAACTGGTAATCAGATAAGAAAAAACAAAATACTTCAGGGAGCAAGAGAGCATTCACAACTGGAAAAACCAGAAAGGGCCTATTGCCCAAGCCCCACAGTAAGCTGGTGGGTTGGGGCTGCACCTGAACTGAGACCCAAAGGAAGCTCAGGATTCGAAGAGGTAGGGGTAAGAAGGGAGTGCATTCCAGATCTGAAGAGCAAACCACCTGTGTGAAGATGCAGAGATGGAAGACGGAATAACGACTCTAAGGAAAATACCAAGTCAAGGGAATGGCTCTTGGGAGAGTTCAGCTGCAGTGTAAGCACCTGTGAAGGGAAATAATATGGAATGAATTTGGAAAGGCAAGGTGAAGCCAAGCAAAGGAGCGTAAGACAATGTTACCTGCAGTTCACAGGAAAAAGCTGAGGGCTTTTCCGTTTCCAGCCTTTTCTGGGCTGGAGGTAGCTGTAAAAAAAGCAGCTGGGCTTTAGGTTAGGTCAGCCCTAATAAAAATAGAAGTTGAAAAGTTTAACATTGGCATTCCTAGTCTTGGTTCTGGGTCTTTCCCCCACGACATCTAGCTCTAATAGTAAAAAGTATTATAATCCGTTAAGATCCCTGAGTCATTTTCCCATGAATTTTAGCTTACTTACCTCTCTCGAGTGTCCAAACTTTCTCCATTTTCCTCCTCTGAAATCGATGGTGTTGGACTTGATGACTTCTAAATGTATTTCTAGCTCTGATAGTCTTAAGTTCCTTCCTATTTATATTGCCGGGGCTTCTAGGTGGTGCAGTTGACCAAGCTCTGGGCCTGGAGTCAGGAGACACTAGCTGTGTGACCCTGGGCAAGTCACTTAACTCTGCCTCAGTTCCTCATCTGTAAAATGAACTGGAGAAAGAAATGGCAAATAACTCCAGTATCTTTGCCAAGAAAACCCCAAATGGGGTCAACAACAACCAGTTGTTAAGGAGACAGTAGTGTTGAGTGTAATCTATTTATCCCAGAAGGCAGATGGTTTAGTGTTAGTGGGCTGGATTTAAGAGTCTGGAGACCGAATGCCTTACCTAACTTTTTATCTTACCAGGCCCTCAGCGCAAAGCTTTTTCACATATTAGATACTGTTTGAGGAATGAATGATCTCTCCTCCTAGCCCCGAACCAGCATATGGAAGGGAATGACAGGCTGTAGTGAATTTATACTAAACTACAAATGTATGCTGTCGGGTAAAGTGAGTCTCTTACAAGGGAATTTGCATTTAAGAGAACTCCAAGTCTTAAACTAAAGGGATAAGAGACAACTCTCTTGGCCAAGGTCAAACAGTTGGTTAGTGGGAAAATTAGAACTCTGAACCCAGGTCTCTAGACTCCCAGGCCAGTCACCCAAAGGAGGTGGTGAGGCCCCTTCCCCTGAGGCACTGTCCTGGATTCTGATATTTGGCCCGATCTGATCTTTGGTACAGGTTGTACCCAGATGAAGAGAGTCCCAAACAGTGGACCAAGGAACGCCACCAGTTCCTCATGGAGCTGAAACAAGAAGCCCTGGACTTTGCCCGAGCTTGGGGAGCTGACTATATCCTGGTAAGAGAGTCTCATACCATCAATTATCCTGACCATTTGGCCTACAAAATCTCAGGGAGGCTACTCAATTCCACAAGGCCATATCCCTGGATCCAATCACTGTATCACTTCGCCAGATCATACCAGAAACCGCAAATCAGGCCCTGTATCTACTCTGGACCAGAGAAGAACTTGTAGGGACACTCCTTGGTTGACCCCTGCCTGGGACTGACCTGTTACTGGCCTATGATTAACTTGTCATGCTCACCTCCAGTTTGCAGACACTGACAACATCCTAACCAACAACCAAACCTTGAAGTTCCTGATTGGGGAGGGTCTGCCAGTGGTGGCCCCTATGCTGGACTCCCAGACTTATTACTCCAACTTCTGGTGTGACATCACACCACAGGTGAGGTCCTGGATGGGTAGACCCTGATATGTTTTGAGACTTAGAAACAAGCAAACCTTCTAACCTGATTTGAGTGGAGTTGGGGTATTGAGACTGGAGTAGCTTCTTCCTAGAAAGTATCTAACCCTAATGGCAAGGAGGGATGGTGTGGAGGTATGGTGACTGATTGGGGTAGGGGGCAGGGGGCAGGGGGCAGGAAGAGAAGAGCCTAGCAGTTTTCCCACAATCCTGGTCCCCTTTGCTCTGCCTCAGGGCTATTACCGACGTACACCAGATTACTTCCCTACCAAGAATCGGCAGCGTCAGGGCTGTTTCCAAGTGCCCATGGTACATTCTACCTTTCTGCTAGCCCTTTGGGGCAAGGGAGTTGACCAACTGGCTTTCTATCCCCCCCATCCCAACTATACATGGCCCTTTGATGACATTATTGTCTTTGCCTATTCTTGCCAGGCTGCAGGTGAGTGGTCTCAAGTTGGGGTGGGAATCATGGAATGTTAGATCTAGAAGAGAACCTAGAACACAGAGTGTCAGAGCTGGAAGGGGCCTAGAATGCAGAATATTAGAAATGAAAGACCTTAGAACCCAGAGTGTTAGAACTGGAAGGGGCCTTAGAACACAAAGTATTAGAGCAGACTTTAGGACACAAAAGGCTAGATCTGGAAGGGGACTTAGAACATAGAATGTAAGAACTGGAAGGGATTTTAGACTATAAAATGTTAGAACATAGATTCATAGAATGGTGGGGCCATAAAGGAGGTTGAGGTCTTTGCTGGGGGGAAGGCAGGTAAACCAGCCCAGAATGGAGTATGGGGAAGGGAGCTTCCTTCCTTTTACTGGAGAGGGTGCCATGAGGGAAGAGACCCAGCTCAAGGGTGAGCAGAGCTCAGGAAGGGAGATGCCTTTGGTGCTTTGAGATCCTTTGACTCCCTTCCCCTCCGCTTTGCCTCATTCCTCCAGGTGTCTCGGTCCACATTTGCAACCAGCATCGCTTTGGATACATGAATGTTCCAGTCAAATCACATCAGCGGCTAGAGGATGAGAAAGTCAACTTTGTCCACCTAATCTTGGAGGCCCTGGGTGAGCAAGCATTGGGCTGTGGCAGGCAGCACTTTCTCTTCCCTAGGAAGCTTCGGTGACAATGCCTTTCTTCGCCACGTATATCCATGCTTTGCCTTTCCTCTCCCTTCCCCTTTCCTAGGATTTCAGTTTTAGCCTTTTCTCAGTCTCCATATACTTTTTTTTTTTTTGGTGAGGCAATCAGAGTTAAGCGACTTGCCCAGGGTCACACAGCTAGTAAGTGTCAAGTGTCTGGTCTGAGGCTGGATTTGAACTCAGGTCCTCCTGACTCCAGGCCTGGTGCTCTACTCACTGCACCACCTAGCTGCCCCGAGTCTCCATATACCCTTGGCCTTGTTATAGGACCCAGGACTATAGGATAGCAGTTCTAGAGCTGGAAGGGGTCTCAGGGATCACTGTGCCTAAGCTCCCCATTTTACAGATAAAGAAACTGAAACCCAGAGAGGTTCAATTCCTTGTCCGTGGTAGCTAGCCCTCCACTTGTAATTGTACCACAATGCCTCAGACCTTGCAATACAGGGTCTCAGAACTCTGCTCTCCTTTCATCCCAGTACCTCCAAAGCCCTGGGCCAAGCAGCCAGTGCTGCTCGGCAGCCGAGCAAACCCCTCAGGCTGTCAGAGCTGGAAGAACTTCAGAGGTTCTCCATGCCACCCCCTCATTTTACAGTTGGGTAAAGTGAGACCCAGACAGAGGAAGTGACGCTCTGAAGGCCACATGGCTAACTTAATGGCAGAGCCAGAACCAGAACCCAAACTTACTGTTGCCCAGTCCTGAGCTCTTTCTGCAATGGAAGATAAGACAGTGGGTCCCTAACTTTCCTTTGGACTCATTCCTCCCTATGTCTCAGTTTTCCTGGGTCCCTGAAGAGGACCCCGGTTTGAGACCCTACTTTGCTGCTAATTTGTTGTGTGGCGTGAATCCAGTCACTTCCCCAGCTATAAAATAATAGGGTTAGGGGCAGCTAGGTGGCGCAGTGGGTAGAGCTCCGGTTTTGGAGTCAGGAGGACCTGAGCTCAAATCCGGCCTCAGACACTTGACGTTTACTAGCTGTGTGACCCTGGGCAAGTCACTTAACCCCAATTGCCTCACCAAAAAGAATAATAATAATAATAATAATAATAATAGGATTGGACTAGATGATCTCCAAAGTCCTTTCTAATTTTAATATACCATGGTATGGGGGTTGGGGGAGAGGGGATTAAAGAAACTGAGAGCCAGAAGGAGCTAGGCTAAATTCATGACCAGATTCTGGGAGTGGATCTTTCTATCACAGCGGATGGCCCGCCTATGCAGCCTTCAGCCCATGTGTTCCTGCCCCCGAAAAGGCCCAACAAGATGGGGTTTGATGAGGTATGTGTCCTAGGGGTTCCAGGTCAGGGAGGGAGGAACTTGGATGAGTCTCCTTCCTTGAGCCTCTATTCTGCATTCCTGAGTACATTTGTAGACAGAAGAAAATTAGATTGTAAACTCTTTGAGATTAGGGACTATCTTTTGCCTCTTTTTGTATCCCTGAACTTAACACATAGTAGGCACTTAATAAATGTTTATTGATTGATTGATATTGAGAAAGATTGAAGATGCAGGAGAGATGATGCCCACTAGTTCTATTTCCTAAGGTTTTTGTCATCAGCCTAGCCCGTCGGCCTGAACGCCGAGAACGGATGCTAAGATCCCTGTGGGAGATGGAGATTGCTGGACGGGTACTGGAAGCTGTGGATGGCAGGTGAGGAACCTGGGTCCTGAACTGGCCTGGCTGGTTTCCAGAAAAGGAGCTATAACTGACCTCTGAGTCACTGATGAAAGGGGATGAGGAATATCTGTTTCAAATTCGAGGACCCAGATGGGTGTGTGGGGAGGGTATGACTTGAAACCCAAGCCAGTCTCCTCCATATCTCCCTACAGTGCACTCAACAGCAGCACCATCAAAAGCCTGGGTGTGGACCTTCTCCCTGGCTACTATGACCCCTACTCTGGCCGCACACTCACCAAGGGAGAGGTGGGCTGCTTCCTCAGCCACTACGCCATCTGGGAGGAGGTGAGGATATAGTCCCTGGGGAAACCAGGGCAGGGAAAAGTGTTCATTTCAACTCACAGATGTTGATTGAATATACAATGTCCTTTTTTCTAGTGATAGGGAGAGTATCCCTAAGGGTTATTTCTCCACCACTGCCTTTGATCTTTTGCCACCCCTGGCCTTCTCTAGGACCTTGTCCTAGCAGCTATGTACCCCCTCCTCTCTTGCATCTTCAATCTTTCTGTCTCCCTATCTGTCTACAGATATGCCCAGGTTTCTTCAATTCTCCCAAAGCTATCCCTTGATTCTTCTACCCTATCCAATCACCATTGTATCTCCTCCCCTTCTCAGCCACTTTTCTTTTTTTCTCTTTTCTAAAAAATATTTATTTAGTTTTAGTTTTCAACATTCATTTTTATAAGGTTTTGAATTCTAAATTTTCCCCCTTCCCCAAGACATCTCTGCCACTTTTCAAAGAAGTAGTCTCATTGGATGTTTCTGTGTCCTCCCTAACTGATCTAGCCCCATCCCTTGATGTCTGGCTTCTGTCCCCATTTCTTTACTGAAACTGCTCTCTCTGAGGTCACCAACAACCGACCGATCTCCAAACTGAATGGCCTATTTTGCAGCCTCAAGCTTCTTAGCCTGTTTATAGTATTTCATATAGTTTACCATGCCCTCCGGATCCTTTCTTCTCACCCACCTTCAGAGTCACCACACTGTCTTGGTTATCCTTCTCCAATTGTTTTTTCTGTCTCCTTTAGAAAGCCTTCACTAGCTCCTTCTCCTCCCCTCATCCTGTTTCCTTCACTCAACATTCTACCCTTATTTCTCTTTGCTCTATTGAAGGCATCTCCTTTGCCAATCCAATTTGTTCCTAGCTTCAGCTATGCAGAGGACTCTCAAACCTCTATTGCCAGGACTGACCTCCCTTCTAAGCTTCAGGCCTATGTCTCCACTCGCATGCTGAATATCTCTATTTGGATGTCCTACCAGCCACTCAAAGCCAGCCTGCCTAAAACCATGCTCACTGCCTTTCCTTCTAACTCTGTTCCTACTTCTGATGTGTGGCCCCCACCATTTACCAGTCTCCAGTGTTTGTAGTCTTGCAGTTATCCTTGGCTCTCTCCTTCCCCTCACCTCTCTGATCCAGTCTGTTACAAAGTCTTGTCAACTCTGCTTCCATGTTGTTGTTGTTGTTCAGCTACTTCATTCATGTCCAACTCTTGGGGACCCCATCCGGGGTTTTCTTGGCAAAGATACTAGATTGGTTTGCCATTTCCTTCTCCAGCTCATTTTGCAGACGAGGAACTGAGGCAAACAGGGTCAAGTGACTTGCCCAGGGTCACGCAGCTAGCTGGTAAGTATCTGAGGCCAGATTTGAACTGACTTCAGGCCTGGCAGTCTATCCACTGAGCTACCTAGCTGCCCCTGATTTTCTTTGAGGGATGAATTGATTCTCTGCAAAAGATGGTCCAGGAAATGTACCCAGGTTTTAAATATTGCCAAATACTTCCACATTTTATAACAAAACTTCTAACATAAACTAGGACACAAAACAACTTACGAAACAAAACACACAAGATTATTCACTCACCCTCTTTTTGTGGAGAAGATCTGACTATCATGAATAGGGAGAGAGTCAATCTACAACCACAGATCCCCCAATAGGAAGCTCTCCCCTTGTGGACAAAGTTTTCCACTTGGGCCCTATAAAATAGGAGGGAGGTTTCTAATAAGGGTCTGGGGTGTGGAGTTCTTATTTCCTATCCCACCACTGCCACCGACTTCTCATGGGGGAAATTTAACCAATGAATAAAAAGTGGCAGTTTTCTAAGTATAGTATTTATTAATAGGGCATGCCACTTGTTAATAGAGGACAGGTCAATGGCCTGCCTCCATTTGTGCCAAAGACTGTCTCCATAACATCTGCTAAATCTGGCTCTTCCTCTCTATTCCCACTGATGCCACCATAGTACACCTAACTGTACTATTATAATAATATCTTAACAGCTCTTCCTGCCTCCCCACCCCACCCCTCCATCCAGCCTTCATATCACTTTCAAAATAAATTGTCCTAATGGAGTGATCTGGTTGTGTCTCCTTCTACTCAAGAATCTTGAGTGTTTCTCTATTCCCCACTAGGGAAAGTTCAGACTTGTCAAGCATTCCGGGCCCTCCACAATCTAGTACTAGCCATCCTACTTTCCCAGCCTTTCCTCATACTTCTCCCTCAAGCACAGAAACACTGCAGTCAAGCTGGACCACTCTCTGCCTCACAGACACATCGGAGACTTTCTCACCTCCATTCCCTTTGCTCAGGCTCTTCCTCATGCTGCAGAGTATCTTCTAGCTCTAAAGCCTGTTACCTTAAGGGCCTGTGGATGCCTTCCTTTTTTTTTTGGCAATTGGGGTTAAGTGATTTGCACAGGGTCACACAGCTAGTAAGTGATCTGAGGCCGAATTTGAACTCAGGTCCTCCTGACTTCAGGGCCAGTGCTCTATCCACTGCGCCACCTAGCTGCCCCTGATGCCTTCCTTCTTGCCAGCCTTTAAAGTCTAACTCAGATGGTGCTTCCTTCACAGTTTTCCTTGAACCCCCCCAGTGCAATCAGTAATGAACTTCCTTCCCAGACCTCTCTGAAATATGTATTTATAGTAATCCATGCTTGTTTCATGGTCTTTCTATTGTCAGTCAATCAAGTGCTCTCTATGTGCCAGGTGTGGGTACCAAGGTGAGAGAGAGAGAGAGAAAGAGAGAGAGAGAGAGAGAGGAGGGAGAAAGAGAGACAGACGGAGACAGAGAATAATTCCTGCTTTTGAGAAGCCAATATTTTATTGGAGGAATATAGGGTGTCCCAAAAGTCTTAAAACTACACTAAGACTTTGGGGATACTTTGTATCCCTGCAGTTTCACAAGGGTAGGAACCTGTCTTGCCTAAACTTTGTATCTCCTGGCACAGTGCTCTGTATACAATCAGCGCTTAAGAAATGATTGGCAGTGGGGGGTAGCACCCTTGGTATCTATGCTAATAGAAAAATGCATGGCCCTGTGCCAGGAATGGAAGACGGTACAAAAAAAGACTAAAACAGGTTAGGGGAGTTAAGAGATGGACAAACTAAATAGAATGTGCTAAATTTATGAGAAGTAGAAATATAGTGCTTTTAGATTTCAGAGAAGGAAGAGATTGTGTCCTATCTGGGAGGATCAGGGAAGGCTTCTTGTAGGAGGTGGCATTTGAATTAATCTATTGGAGTTCTTGAGTAGGGGAGCCATGGGACCATAAAGGCAATGCTTTCAGGGGAGTGAAGCTAGAGGTGATGGGTGTGCAGGTTAAGTTGGGGTATCCTTGGGCTCTGAAGGTGGACACCCTCCTTTCCTGTGCCTACAGATGGTCACCCGGGGTCTGGAACAGGTCGTGGTGTTTGAGGATGATGTGCGCTTTGAAGCCAGCTTCAGGCAGCGGCTGGAGCGGCTGATGGAGGAGGTGTCTCAGGAGCAGCTGCAGTGGGACCTGATGTGAATTATGGGGCCAGGGGCGAGCTGAGGTGGGGAAGGGCAGCATTCTTAGGACATGTGCTGGCAGAAAACTGTGTGGGCTGAGTTGGAACAGGTCCCTTTAACTAGCCAGGCCCCTTCCTTTCCAGGCAGCCCTCTGAGCTGGTGCTGGATAGAGCTGGGAAGATTTAGCTAGTGTGGGGAGCTGATGGCAGGGCGGGGGAACTTTCTGTGATGCTCTGGGTTTCTCTCCCACCCCTCTAGTTACCTAGGGCGCAAGCAAGTTACCTGGGAGGAGGAGCCAGCTGTGGAAGGGGTGCGCCACCTCGTGGTAGCCAACTACTCCTACTGGACTCTAGCCTACACTCTGTCCCTGAGCGGGGCTCGAAAGCTGGTGGAAGCCCAGCCTCTGGGCAGGATGCTGCCTGTGGATGAATTCCTGCCCATCATGTATGACCGGCACCCCAAGTGAGGCTCAGGGTCAGGGGCTGGGGTGGAGATGAAGCTCACAGCCTTTTCCCTCGGGTTCTACAAGTTCTAGTCTGTTGGCATTTCCCACCTGGGCCCCCCTCCAGGGGCCTACTGCCTCACATGGGGCTTCCATGCCCTCTTCTCTGCAGTGAAGACTACAAGAAGCACTTCTCCCGCCGGGACCTGAGAGCCTTTGCTGTGAGGCCCCTGCTCGCTTTTCCCACCCACTATGCAGGGGATGCTCAGTGGCTGAGCGACACAGAGACATCTACCATCTGGGATAACGATGCTCAGGCCACCGGTTGGAGTGGTTCTCGAAAGACCCTAAGGGACCCGAGGTTGGACAGGGTGGGCAGCAGTGGGCCCAGTTTCCATTCCACTTCTCATGATGAGCTCTAGTGTTGAAGGGTAAGCAAGCACTGGGAAGAGGGAGGAAGGGAAAAATGGAGGGAGGGAGGAGGCCCCGGGGACACTTCATCTTCTAGCACTCTCCTGTCTTCTAGGGCATCAAGGTTTTATATGTGACTTTTTACTTGTCTTTGTTTCACCTTCCTCTGTCTCTATTTCTGTTTCTATGTCTGTCTCTGATTCTTTATTTCTCTCTTTTTTTTTCTTTTGGTTTCTCCTCCCTCTCTCTTTCCCATTTCTCAGGGTTTGTCTGTGGATCAACGAATAAACCTCAGCAAGCAGAGGAGAAACAAGGATCTCCAGCCAGGAGCCAGGAGTAGCCAGAAGAAACCCTTCTAGCTTCCCTAGGTCCAGTGGAGAGATCGCTGCCGCTCATTTTGGTGTTTCCTTATCTGAGTCAAAAACAGGGCCATTACCACTGTGATTTCCCCACTCCTCTTCCCCAAAACAACAACACACCACTCCCCCTCTCCACAAAGGTGCTAAGGCAAGGGGCTACTAGCCACCTGACAGCTCAGTTTTGTAGGCCCTAAGATTCTCTCTCTCAAGGTCATAGACACACCACTTTAGTCTCAAATGGTCTGGGATCTGTTCAATAGTGTATATGGAAGGAGGGAGGAGACCCTAGAATTTTTGCCTGACCTGCTTAAACCTAGAGCTGTTCCCTTTATCTCTCTCACCCTGTCTCCATCCTGAATCCCTCTTTCTCTGAAGCCAGGACTAAGGAAAGGAACAGGATTTGGAAATCTCCCAAGCTGAAGAGGAGGAGACAGAAAAAAAACAAGAACTAGGAATCTGAGGTTGGCAACTGAGGTCCCCACTACCACTAGGCACCAGGATGAAACACTCACTGATCCTATCACCCCTGATCAGGAGGTTATCAGCAGTAACAAGACTGAATGACCTCTGTAGCTATCTGTACCCAAAGCCTGGGGAACCCTCTCCACCCCCTTTCTTTAGCTCCTTCTGGAGGCTGTTGCTGACGTAGGATGAATTAGGTGCCTAAGGTGCCAGTCCCAGGAAGACAGAGAAGGATCCAGTCCAAACCTGATGTCTTGTAATAAATAAATATTTGGTTTGCACTTTAAACTTTGCCTCTACCTCATCACACGTGTTTCTGATCTTTGATTCTAAAGGAAGAGTAATAGTGATTAACTCCATTTAACAGATGAGGAAATCAAGATACAGTGAAGTCATGTTACCCAGAGAGTTGATAGCAAAGCTAGAACTAGAACCCAGATATCCTAATCCTCTGTTCTCGGCCCTTTCTATATATCAAGCTATAGCTACTTGTGCTATGTATGGCCCAAGATAAGCCAGTCTTCGTCCTTGGGAAAGTTAGAAACTAAAAGCTGTGTTTGGATTTCATTTTACCAGCCCAGAAACTCTCTGGCCAGCAGCCCTCCCAGCAAACAGTCGCTTTTTAAAAGTTGGGAAAGTGTCATTTGCACATTTGGCTGGAGAGAGGAGGCAAGGGGTGGTCTCTGGCACCATCTAATGGTGTTGGACATATACAACACTTTTGGCCTCTGAAAGGCAAGTGAGACTTTTGGGATGCTGCTGAAGCATGAAGTCACCTTAGAAGCCACCATTCCAAAGCCCTTGTTTTACAGAGGGAGGAAACTGAGACCCAGAGAAAGGAAGAGAAAGCAAGACATTTGCTCAATGTCAGTAGCATAGTAGAACATGGTAACTTTTTTTTTTCTGCTAATCTAGAAATAGGCCACTCCAGCCTGAGCTTCAGGTCCTCTCTGATTATCGGTTGTGTGACTAATTAAGGTGTGTGTGTGTGGGAGAGCTCTCCTGTCCTGATGTATCCAGCTCTGTGGAGAAAAGACTCAAATGCCTGGAGAAAAAGAGGAGCAGAGCCCATATCCAGCATCGAGACCATGGTTATCTGCCAAAAAGAGCTCCCTCAGAGATGAATGGGGAGAGAAAGCTGTGGTGTGTGACTCCTTCCATCACCTGAGAGACTTAAATTCAGTCACTTGCAGTGCGAGAGACCTCCTATTCTGTAGTAGGTCAGATATTGCTCTGAAATTTAGGGGCCTGGGAGGGGGCAGGCTGAGTTAGTGACAGGCCAGGTCCTGAGTGAGAGAGACTCCCTTATTCCAGGAACAGTATCTGATTCTCACTGGACTCTGTATAGTAGCTGCCTGTGGCATCACACATACCCAACCTCTAGAGCTCTTTGCTGTCTACCTTATCTACTGCATTGCTCCTAGGGTCGAAACCTTTGGTGGGGAGCTCTGAGACACAATTCTGCCTTCTGAAAGGGTAACTAAGGTCACACCACTATAGTTAAGGAAACAAAACCTGCTGCTACCCTGTGACAATGTTCAATATTGCAGCCTAGGGTTAGGTAAGAGTCATATTCCCTTTAAAAATTATATATACACATACATACATACATATACATATATACATATATGTGTGTACATATATGTACATATATATATATATAAACTCAAATACCAGAAGAGAGCATTTCTATATACATATCAGAAGACAAAAAATGGATCTTAATAAAACTGTAAATCTACATTTGGTACCATTTTATTTTTTTAAGTATATAATAATTCCACGTGTTACTTTCAAAACAATCTTGCTTACCTGTGCTTCCTCTTGAACTTCCTTCTATGCACTTGAAAAATGTTTCAATGGCCCTCTTTTTTTTTGCATCACTATTAACTCACCCCCACCCAAATTAAAACAGAGAGAAAAAAACAACTTGTAACAAGCAAGCATAGTTAAGCAACACCAAGTAAACAATGGCCAAAAATGTACGTCACATTCTGTGCAGTGAGTCCATCACCTCTCTGTCAAGTAGGTAAACTCCATGATTGGTTCTCATGATGGTTGGTAATTGTGTTGCTAAGAGTTTGTTGGGTTTTTTTAAAAATCTTTCAAAGTTATTTCTCTTTACGATTTTATTGTCCTTTACCATAAAGTAAATTAGAAGGGCATAGAAGAAATCACCTGTGAGATCTATAAGAAGGGGAAGAGTTCAAGGCCAAATCTGAGATAGAGAGGTTTGTAAGAGGTAAAAGAAACAATTTTGATTACAAAAAATTAAAGAGCTTTAATTTTAACAATTGTAATTTAACAATTATTTTTGTTTAACAAAAATGAGAAGAGAACCAGAAATTGGAGGAAAATATTTGCAGCAAGTTTCTCTGATAAAAGTCTCATTTCTAGGATTTATAGGGAGCTGTCAAATTTATAAGAATAAGAATCATTCCCCAATTGATAAATGGTCAAGGGATGTGAATAGGCAGTTTTCAGAGGAAGAAATAAAGGCTATTTATTAATAGCCATATAAAATACTCTAAATCACTAATAAGTAGAGAAGTACAAATTAAAACAACTCTGAGGTATCACTTCACACCAATATTAGCTAAGGTGGCAGTAAAGGAAAATGATGCATCCTGGAGGAGATATGAAAAACCTGTACTTTAATGGAGCTATGAACTAGTTTAACCATTCTGGAAAATAATTTGAAACTATGCCCAAAAAGCTATTAAACTGTGCATACACTTTAATCCAGGATTACTGCTACTAAGGTTAATTCCCCCCTCCTCCACCCTTCTTACCACCCCCTCAAAAAAAGAGAAAGACTCATGTATAAAAACATAGCAGCTCTTTTTGTGGTAGCAAAGAATTGGAACCTGAGAGGAAGCACATCATTTGGGGAATGGCTGAACAAGTTGTTGTACGTGAATGTGTTTAGAATACAATTGTGCTATAAGAAATGATGAAGGGGATGGTTTCAGAAAAACCTGGGAAGACTCGTATTAACTGATACGAAGTAAAGTAAACAGAACCAGGAGAACAATTTATACAAAAAATAATATTATAAAGATAATCAACTTTGAAAGACTTAGGAACTCTGATCAATACATTGCCCAAACATGATTCCAAGGGGCTCATGATGAGACATGCTCTCTACCTCCAGATAGAGAACTGATGGACTCAGAGTGCAGATTGAAGGATATTTTCTTTTCTTTCTTTCTTTTTCTTCCTTTATGGATATGACTAATGTGGAAATTTGTTTTGCATAACTATACACATTTGAAATGGGGTTTTCTTTCTTTCTCAAGGAGTAGCAGAAGGGGAAGAGGGAGGGAAAGAATTTGGAACCAAAAATAAAATTGAGTTTAAAAAAGAGAGGAAAAAAATCTTTGTTATAAGAGATGGCTCCCAGGGAAGGGAAGAGAGGGATACAGGGAGAAATTTAAGCAATGCAATAACAAAAGATCAATAAAAATTTATTTAAAAAATAATGTTCTTATATACATGTTTTCCTAGTTCTGCTCAATTTACTTGCTGTATAAATTCACTGCATCAGTTCGTACAACCCTGGATTATCTGAAATTGCCTTTCTTTTTTTATCTTTAAATTTTTAAAATGTATTTTATTTATTTTGTTAAATGTTTGTTAAATATTACATTTCAAAAATGTAAATAAATTACATTTTAAAAAATTTAACATTTTTTAAAAATTTTGAGTCCAAATTCTCTCTCTCTCTCACCCCTCTCCCAAACTTTAAGAAGGCAAGAAATATGATATAGATTATACATGTGAAATCATGCTAAATATATTTCTGTATTAGCCATGTTACAAAATGAAACACACAAAAACAAGAAAAATAAAGAAAGTTTAAAAAGTGTGCTTCAATTTGCATCCAGAGTTCACCAGTTCTCTCTAGAGGTGGATAGCATTTTTCATCATGGGTCTTTTGGAATTATCTTGGATCATTGTCTTGAACAGAGTAGCCAAGTCTTTCACAGTTGATCGCTGTTAAAATATTGCTGTTACAGGATGCAATGTTCTCCTGGTTCTGCTCACTTCATTTTGCATCAGTTCACATAAGATTTCCCAAGTCTGAAATTGCCTTTCATCATTTCTAATGGAGCATTCGCATACCACAGTTTGTTTAGCCATTCTCCCATTGATGGGCACCCTCTACTAGTTCTTTGCTTTTCTTTTTTACTCCTTGAATCCCTTTTCAGGACCAGGGAGTCTTTTTGTTTTACTTGAAGCTATTCCCTTTCGGTTATTATTCTCCCCCTTAACCACCTCTCCTCATCTCTCCTTGTTTGCCTGCTGATTTTGATGTATTCCTATACCAAACTGTATGTGTGTTTGTGTTCAACCCTTTTTTGTCTGTTTCAGAGGAGTGAGCTCCATCTGATCTCTGCTTCTCCTGCCCTACCCTTCCTTCATGTTTGTATATTCTTCTCACACACCTCAATTATAAGAAATAGCAAGTTTCACCCCATTCTTTTCCTTTTCACACTAGTGTATTTCTTTCCCCCTCCTTTCTCTTAAGAATTCAGAATAAACCAATCCACCCCAGGTCTTTAATTTTTCTTCTTTAATTCCTTCAATCTTCCTCAAAGATATTACAGTTCTAAAGGAACATTTGTTTCTTTTCCTCCATTAGAATATTAGCACATCGTCATAGACCCTTTCCAACAGCTCAAATGAATTCATTTATTTAGTTTCTCTTGACTTGTGTTTGTATTTCAAAGTTCCTACCCCAAGCTCTTGGGTTTTTTTTTTTTTCATCAAAAACATTGGAAAGTCCTGCATTTAATTCAAGCCAACAAATTTATTAAGCCTGTACTATATACCAAGCATAGTGTTAATCACTGGTGACACAAAGAGAGGCAAAATAGTTCCTACTTTACAGGAGCTCACAGCCTAATAGGGAGACAACAGTCAAACAATTAAGTAGAAAGAAGAGATATACAGGATACATTGAAGATAATCTCAAAGGGAAAGCATAAGCATTAATGGGAATCAGGAGAAGTTCTTGTGGAAGGCAGGATTTTACCTGAGACTTGAAGAAAGCCAGCAACCAGACATGAGGAGAAAGAGAATTCCAGGCGTAGGACACAGCCAGTGAAAATGTCCAGAACTGGGAAATGGAGTGGTATGGACAATAGCAGAATCTAGTATCACTGGATTGTAGATTATGTAGAAAGGAGTAGGGTAAGAAAGGATCAGATGGTAAAGGACCTTAAAAGCCAAACAGAAGGTTTAAAATTTGATCCTGAAGGTAATAGCTGCTTTATTGAACTACATGGCATTTATTGAATAGAGTTGTGACCTGGTTAACTCTGTACTTCAGGAAGATCAGTCTGACAGCTGAGTGGCAGAGATTTGCGGCAGGGACACCAACCAGAGTAGATTACAGGTGAGATGATGAGGGTTTACAATGTGGTGGTGGCAGTGTCAGAGGATAGAAGAGATACTTTAGGCAGGAGATGCTACGAAGACAGAATTGACAGGACTTGACAACAGATTAGACAGGGGAGGGTAGGAGAATGAGGAGTTGAGGATGACAATTTTGTTTTGAGGTTGGTTGGATGGTGGTACTCTCAGCAGTAACAGGGAAATCATAAAGAGGAGGGTTTGAGGTGGGAGAGAATAATGAGCTTGATCTTAAATATGTTGTTTAAGATATTTACAAGGCATCTAGTTCAATATGTCCAATAGGCAGGTGGAAATGCCTTTTTCTTTTGCCTTTTAGAATATTGTTTCCCAAGGTCTCTTCTCACTGGTAGAAGCTGTTGGACCTTGTGTAATTTTGTGTCGAACCCTTCATATTTGAACAGCTTTTTTTTTTTTCTGGATGCTTAATAGTATTTTTTTCTTTGATATTGGAGGTTTTGGTTCTGACATTCCTAGGACTTTCCCTTTTGGGTTTTCTTTTAGGAGTGATTTGTAGATTTCTCTCTGGTTCTAAAAGATCTAGGCAATTTTCATTTATGATTTCTTGAAGCATAGTTTCCAGTCCTTTTTTTTTTTTTTTGAGGAGGAGTCATTGATTTTAAAGAGTCCAATGATTCTTTAATTATCTCTCCTTGACCTGTTTTCCAAGGCAGTTTTTTAAAATATCAGATATCTTACATTTTCTTCTATTTTTTCAGTCTTTTGATTTTGTCTAATGTTTTTTGCTTTTTCCAGGAATCACTGATTTCTATTTAGTATTCTTAAATGTTCACAGTCTATTACTCGGCCAAAATTTTCTAAATTATTTATTTTCCTTCCAATTATTTCCTCCAGAGCTTTTGTTTCCTTTGTAATCTATTGCTTTATTTGTTTTTAGGGATTTATTTAATCCTTAAAGAAAGTCCTTAGTCACCTCTGGCAGTTGTTATGTAGTTATTCTCTCCTTATTTGGGGGATCTCTAGATATTCAAAAAAATTTTTTTATACTGGTTGGTGTTTTTTTAATTTGCTTATCTCTCCAGTTATAATTCCTTAGTTTAGGCTTTGTAGGGCCAGGCTCTATGGTTTGCTGTACTTTTTTGTTTGTTTGGGTTTTTTTTTTTTTTTTTGTTTTTTTTTTTGGTGAGGCAATTAGGGCTAAATGACTTGCCCAGGGTCACATAGCTAGTAAGTGTCAAGGGTCAAGTGTCTAGTCTGAGGTCAGATTTGAATTTAGGTCCTCCTGACTGCGGGGCCAGGACTCTATCCACTGCGCCACCTAGCTGCCCCCTTGCTGCACTTTTGAATCTGTTTGGTCCTGTCTTGAGTCCTCTGATGTACTGCACTGACCACTTCTCTGAGTTAGGCCCCTCTGCATCTCTTAGGTTCATAGCACTGGATCTTTAGGACCCTCTATGGCATTTCGAGGCAAAGTACTAGGGACCTCAGAGCCTCTGGTTTCCTAAGGTGCCTGAGCACATCTTTCTCTGTCCCTTGACAACAGAAGCTAGGCTCATTTGACTCTGATAGCTCCAGCTTTGCTAATGGCACACTTTCCTATTATACGTAGGCTTCTGCCTGACTTTCTGTACAGTTTTGGGATGGGAGAAGACATTTACTGTAATTTCTGATTAGATTTCTTGATAGTTATTTAGTCTATTAATGAATTTCAAGTTTTTCCTGGATGTATGTGGGAACTGAATAGTCTGAGTCTATTTGGACAGCTGTGTTGGCCAGTTAGAGGTCACATATTCCCTTTCTTTTTTCTTTCAATTTAATTCATTATTTTATTTACTAGATAAAATTACATAAAGACATACATGCACACCCATGATAAAGACAATAGATGATCAGTTATGAAAGGATCATGGACTTGGGGATGTCTATAATGAATATTTTCACAGTGCAGTGTTTTCTCTTGGAAATGTACATGGAAATAATTCTTTTTTTTTTTTTGGTCCAAGATGGTGAACTGAATTGGAACACTAGCATAGACACCATAAGGATCATGTGAATTCCCAGGAAATTCTGCACTAAATTCTCCTAATACTATTTCCTTTCAATGGACCAAGAGAAAGCTGAACAAGTAACAGACTGTCCTTCTGTGGCTTCTGCCTTCCTGTTCCCAGAATGCATCAGAGCAAAAGCTGGTGCTTAGCTATGGCTTTGTGGCCAACTCCAGTTATTGTATTCCATTGGTTGAAGGTTGAGTTGGACTGGAGAGTAAGCATTGACCTCATGCTACTATTTGATGGCCACAACTCATCTTGTTTCTTGTCTGGGAAGCTAACACTTGAGTGGTCTAATCCAGTGCTGCTCCTTTGTGGCCACAGTTCATACTGACATAGCCCAAAGCCATAAATTCTGCTGCTGGGCCAGGGTTGGTTAACTCATGTCCCACCTGATTATGCAAATTCTTCACCTAGGATTCCTGTGCAAGTCCAGAATTTAGTTTGCCTGTCTCTACAGGTACAGGCAATTTTAGTTAGTTCTCAAGGCCTAAGGTAACACCTACCAGCAACATCTGGCTCAGTGCTTTTTCAGAATTATTATAAAGCTAAGTTCTTGTAGTTCTCTTTTAGGCCATGGCAGCATCCAATTAGCACTTTCCAAATTGCACTTTACCAACTCATTGACAAAGTTTATACTCAACTTATAGAAGGTCCTATTATGGCAATTCTGGTCAAACAGCTGAACCAATGCCTAGTTCTATGCTCCAGAATATTGAGGGGGAAAAAATACATGGGGGAAGAAGGGGAATTCCTCTATTGGCCAAAATCAATTTCCATCTCCACCTTTGCTATTAATATAATTACAGAAGTCCTAGAATGTAATCACTATAGAGAAGAGAGTTCTCTCTGCCTCTCAATGTCTGTCTCACTATCATATTTAAATAATATGGCTGCTATAAACCAAGGCTGCCATGCATATTTGTGGACGACTGGGATCCAAGTTTTGAGGGGAATGTTCTTATACTATCTTATTAAATGTCTTTGCTAAAAGCCAATTAAATCTACCAGATGATTGTTAATGGAAAGTGGATGAGTGGGAGCTCATGAGTTAGAGTAGGAGGAGTAACACACAGGATTACCCTTAGGACCCAAGGTAGCAAGTAAGTATCCTCTGGGAACCCAAACTGTGGATTAGAGCCCAGGTTGATGCACTATCTCAGAGGTAGTATTACAGTTACAAACACAGCAACGGCAGAGTGTTTATGATAAATTGAATATCCAAACACCTTTACCCAATACAATCCATTCCTTGCTTATCACATCAAGCACAATACATCTTAAAAGAAAATAAGAGATTACATATATTATGTAGCAATTCCAATCAGCCTTTGATATTGCATACATTATAAGCTGACTTTCAAACAATTCTTCATTTTCTCCCCTTTCTTTGACATCACTGTTCTTAGGCATCATAGGTATCTGTAATAACACTTGTACAGTCTTCCCTCCCCTTTGCCTGCATCTTCTACAAGAATACCTACAAAGCATTCCAATTATACAACACACAATGCCAACACTGTTAACACCACCCCCTTACCTTTACCAGTGTAACAAGGGTCTCATCTCTATTGGGAGCTGAAAGGCCTATTGAAGTTCTGACAGGGGAAATTGATTTGTGAGTTACCAAGGGGTGGCAAGATCTGTTCAAGGGCACACAGGCCTAGAGTTCCCTATTTCCTCCTCCTTTGCTCTTGAGAGAGACTTCCCAGGAACTGTTCTGAGTTCTGGGAGCAAAGACAACTGCCATAGTTAGACTGAGGCTGCCTATCCACCATGCAAGAGAGAGGAGCCAACTTTGGAAGGCAGACTCCTAATTTGCCAACTACCTTGGTCCACACTTCTATCAGTAGTGCCTGGGACCAGCACTGGTAGGGTTGAGACTAAACTGTGGGTGGCAGCAATGACCAAATCTTGATTTGTACAGCTAAAAAGAGTGCTGTTTTCAATCAGGAAATGATCAAGCTGGGAGCACATGTTGGGACTGTAGGGAAAGGAGGTTCCAGGTGCCAACCTGTTAGCTGTCCTAAAGGCTTATAGAGTGTTTACCCAGAAGCAGGAACACTGGACTTCTCTTCCCATGTTGCCTATGCCTTCCTGGTTTAAACTATGAGGTCCAGCTCCAATACCCTGGACACATATCCCCCTTCTTTCCATTCTGTGGTCTGTGGGTGCTTTGGACCCTTTTTCTATTCACTCCAAAGAATGGCAGAGGGCTCCGTGTGGGGGCATTCTTAATCATTTTCTTTTTATTTTCACTTTGTATGATAAACTATGTGGCCACAGTTGGTTGATTACCTATGTTTTGTTTGTGTAAAGAACTGTTTGATAGAAAGAAGAAAATTCAGTTTCAGGATGGGAACAGAGCCATAAATTTGGCTGTTTTGTAAGAGCTAATAATAGCAATTATTATAACATAAATTATGTAGCTAGATAGCTAATACATAATAGCTAATAATAGCTATTATAAAATAAAAGCTAACATTTGAGTAGTGCTTGTTATGTGCCAGGCACTGTGCTAAACATCTTACAATTATCTCATTTGATTTCATATTTTCAAAAATAATTCTGAGTAATATTTCATCATCCTCTGGTCTAAATCCAAAACACAGTTAGTGTGTCTTGTTACTTGCCCAGAACAATGTGACTTGGCCATGAGAAAGGCTTTATTTAACACGTGTACCAGACAGACTGATGAGACCACTTAACTAGTGGTTAGAGTATAGCACCACCTGGTGGACAACTCAAATATCGGACTACTTTGCGGAGTAAAACAGTACAGTGTACAGTAGGCATAAGGAATAATGATAAAGATGATGATGATGATGATGATGATGGCTAGCATTTACATAGCACTTTAAGGTTCTATGTTAAGGCAAAGCACTTTATACATATTATCTCACTTGACCTTCACAACAGCCCTAGGAGGTAAGTGCTATTATTATCTCCATTTTATAGATGTGGAAACTGAGGCAGACAGAAGTTAAGTGATTTCCCCAAGGTCACACAGGGTCTGAGGCTGGACTCAGGTCTTTCCAACTCCAGGTCCAGTGCTCTACCCATTGTACCCTCTACGTGCCGGGCAGTGCATGAGCTTATGTGAGCTGCTATACTACTACTGCAGTACTAGAAGTATAACATATGTAATGCAAAATAGAACAAGAAGCATAGAGTTGTCACAGCAGATAAAGGGATACCTACAGTCATCCAAAAGGCCCATCGGTAGTATATTCCCTTATATTGCCAGCTGGCCACCACCTATGGCAGATGGATGATATGAGAGAGTCCCACAACCATGGAGCCATTGCAAGGCACAATCTAGGCTACACTGGGCCCCAGTGGGCATGGGTGGGGGAATGGAAAAATTTTGAATAGTTTGTGAAATTTCAACATTCAAACAACTACAGTTATTTTTCCTCTATTCTCCATTCCTTGATTGTCCAACCCCTGTGTCTTAACCAAAGGAGAGACTGGTCATATGATGACTGGTGATTCAGGGACTTTTCTGCCTGCTGCCTATGATACACTCCCCTAGGCTTGGAGGGGTTGGCCTTCTAAAAGCCATTTTATTTGGGTCTTTAACAGCCCATTCTAGCACTCCGCAATACTAGCCACCTAAGGATGATGTGGTATAGAGAAAGATGATTTTAATCTATGTCAATGGGCTTGCTCTCAGGACTTCCTTAATGATCAAGTGGAATCTCTCATCAGAAGCTATAGAGTATGGAATACCATGGCAGCATAGCACATGCTGTCAACCCTTTAAAGGTTGTTTCTGCTGTTGCTCAGCAACCTGGGAATACAAAGCCAAATACAGAGCATATGTCAACACATGTCAGAGCAAATCTCTCCCTCTCCCCATCTCAACAATCTGCCACGTAAAGGCAAGTTTCTCCTCTCAGGGAATGTTGTTCTACAACATGATGGACAATTTCAAGCAGTACTTTTCATATGGAAGAGATGGTAGTAAAGGAAAGTTCTTTAAACTAGCTTAAATGAAGTTTGGCAAGATATCCAACTAAGCAAAGTCATCCCAAGAACAAAAATGGAAGGAAGTCAACAAACAAAAGAAAGATGGAAAAGATTTGTAAAAAATCATTATAACAAACTATTTTCTCCATCAAGGACAGTGGAACCACCACACTTTTACCCTAACATCAGTCCCAGATGTGTTTACAGGGGAGGTAGAAAAGGGTACTGAAGAGATCAAAGATAAGAAAAGCAGCCACATGAGACCAAGTAAATAGAGAGGAAATCTGGTGAAGCAACTTAATTGTTATAGTATTGAAAGATACAAAGTATCTGAAGGAAGGGAAAAAGCCAAAGGCATTGGGGGGTGTGTGTGTGTGTGTGTGTGTGTGTGTGTGTGTGTGTCTGTGTGTGTGTGTGTGAATCTCAGCCCTTATTAATAAAATTAATAAAAAAGACAAGACAAATAGGGAATTATGTTTTGCATAATTACATATGTGTAACCTATATTAAATTGCTTACTATCTCAAGATGGGGGAGGTAAGGGACGGAGGAAAAAAATGTGGAACTCAATTTAAAAGAAAAGAATGTTAAAAACTGTCTTTACATGTAATTGGGGGGAAAATAGAATATCATTTCTTTTAAAAAGGGGAGACTTAGAGAATATAAAAAACTGCTAACTTGGATGCTCACTGTCTCATCTATACAAAATCTTTGTGATAGTCATATGTACATGAATCATGGAATCTTTATAAGGGTATTAATAAGGAACAAGCACAGGCTTTTAGAAGTAGTACTCAATAATGACCACATCTTTACCATTAATTAACTCAAAGATGTAGAGAATTTAGCTGTTTGTTGATTATGAAAAACCATTTGATTCAATTTTTAAAATGCCATAGATAAGAATTCTTAACCTTTTTTGGGTAATGGACCCCTTTGGTAATCTGCCTATGATCCCTTCTCAGAATAATGTTCTTAAGTTGAGAAAATAAAATACATATAGGATTACAAATGAAACAAAACTAATGAAAATAAAGGGTTTTTTCCCCATCCAAGTTCACAGACCCTCTGAAATCTCTCCATAGACCTGATTTAAAAAAAC
This sequence comes from Vombatus ursinus, assembly GCF_900497805.2. Lineage (NCBI taxonomy): Eukaryota > Metazoa > Chordata > Mammalia > Diprotodontia > Vombatidae > Vombatus > Vombatus ursinus. The sequence continues at coordinate 11,405,678 of NW_020954571.1, read as the reverse complement.
CCTGCCATATAGGTTCTTTTACAAAAAAGGAGTCTTTCATCCATACATCAAAATCATTCAAGATTCCTTGAAAGATATAAGAGAAATAACCTTGTTCAATGACCCCCTGTTCATAAACATCAGGCAAAGCATTTAAAAAATAGAATATGTGTGCTCACCAAAGGTGCTCGCCACCCAGATGGAGAACACCAGCAAAAAATCCAAGTTGAAGAGGAATTCCTTATGGATGGGGAAGTTCTCCAGATGTTCCAGATAATTGCAGATGACAATGTGTCAATTGCATCAAGTTCCAGAACATTGCATTTCTAGAAGAGAGCTTTAATCTCTCAAAGGAATTTCACTTTATGTTAAGAATGTCTCTTGCCTAGATTATAACATGCCTTTGGATGAACAAACTATCGAGCATGTCCATGTATCTCTGGGACAGGTAGTGAGACAGACAATGGGTTGGGCCCAGAGTTGAACAGGAGGAGGAGGAGGAGGAGGAGGAGAGCGGGTTGGATTGCCTTCAGGAAATTGAAGAGGTCTTTTAACAATCTATTTTTTAAAATATCAATATTCACCCAGTGTTGTTATGTGGCAGGATAACATGGAACACCTAGTATTTGAAGAGTTACAAATGAATGTCAGACAGAAGACAAGAGATAAAGAGGTACATGGTGGATATAAGCAGGCCACAACATGCAATAGGGAACTTGGAAGAACAGGAGTAAAGTCATTAAGGAATTGGATGATAGGAAGAAAAAAATGGATTGGTGATGTGTTAAGAGTGAGGGATGGGGGCAGCTAGGTGGCACAGTGGATAGAGCACCAGCCCTAAAGTCAGGAGGACCTGAGTTCAAATCTGGCCTCAGACCAAACACTTGACTCTTACTAGCTTGTGACCCTGGGCAAATGACTTAACTCCATTCGCCTAAAAAATAAAAATTTAAAAAATTAAAAAAAAAAGAGTGAGGGATGATAAGTGGACAGCCATGGTGCCCCATTGGAACCCCTAGGATGTCAAGAGAAAGTGAAGAAGGTCTCCTATATGTTGGATATAGAAGTGTGCTGGTAAATAAACATTTACCATTTAATTTATCCAATTAACAACTAGTTCTCTGAAAATGAATGACATACTTTTGAGCTTAATCTACATTATTAACATTTCCTCCATCACTTTCTTAAGTTTAGACAATAATACAATAAATCAAGCCCTGATTCATAGCATTTGTTAATTTTATAGCTGTAAATGCTCACACTAGAAATTTAACAATCAGCTCCTGAGAACTGGTTTGAGCTGGCTCCAGCACACCCGTGGCTGGGTAGCCCTTCAGTGATGAGTTTATGAGAGGACAGGGAAAAGAATCATTCAGAATTGGCAGGCATTGATAATTTGTGATCTAAATCCTTGGAAGGAATTTACAAATCAATGAGATCATTTAAGGATTGACTATAGAATTCAAGTTAGGTCACTTGTGCTAACAGCTGAGGTAGTTGGCTACTGAAATGGAAAGGTTGGAATTGATTAATAGCATCTGGAGATGTCTAGCCCAGGCATATTCTCCATTTCTTACTCCATATCTACTTTGCTTATGGCCCCATTGTGATTGGAAAACCTCTTACTAGAGATTATTTCAGTCTATTGACCTCATCATTATGCCCCTCTTTGATGATGGGGACATTTTTAATGGAACATATCATAGAACATATAAATGGTTAAATGGAACCCCATCCATAAAGGTTCTCCCAAAGAATACCCCATATCTTTTTCTCTCTGATCATCTACCTTTGTGCCTGCTATGCCCCATGTCTTTTGACTATGCCATTGGGCATGACCCAGTGAAACAGTATTGTGCAGTGGAAAGAACTCTGACTTGGGAGGCAGAGGTCCAAGATTCAAAGCTAAGATACTTCTTATCTGTGTGACCTTGGGCAAGTCATTTAATGTCTCTGAGCCTCCATTTCCTCAACTGTAAAATGTTGACCCTTAGTTGGCTTTAAGGGTACTTTCTTACTATGATCTATGGTCCATGAATTGGGGTATAAATATGTACTCTTTCTTGAGTTTCATCTTTAATGTATTTTATTATACTTTAAAGCCATTCTGAATTCATACCATTAAGATGACACCTTCCCTTCATCTTATATCAATAAACTAATCATTAGTGGTTGCTATCCATTTTTGAATGGCTCTTAGCATAAGTACAGAAGCCTTGGTATACTATTGTGTTACCAAGTTGTAGAATTTCCTCCACACCCCTCATTGACCTGTCGGATCTGTGTATGAATGGTCACTCCACTTTCCATCTCCAGCTTTGCTTGGTTTCAACTCGATAGAACAAGATTACTGCTGTGCCTCGCCCCCCAGGATAAACTGATCACTTCAAATCTCATCACCATCTTGCTAACGCAGGCTTTGGGTACTCAGCTCTTCCCCACCTCCCTCAGCCTCCTCTCTCCTCTGTTTGGAAGGATGGAGGATGGAGTACTAAAATCCCAAAGCTTTCCTTTGTTGAAGGCTGCATATGGACTTTCCAGTTCACTTCACTTTCCATCTGAAGCTCTGCTTGGTTTCAACTTAAAGAAACAAGATGCCCCTGCCAGGTACCCCTGGTGTTTCTCTTCCCTTCTGTGTGTTGTCTTCTCACATTAGATTGTAAGCTCCTTGAGGGCAGGCACTGTCTTTCTTATTTGTATTCTTGGTGCCTAGCACAGTGCCTGGCACATAGCAGGCATTTAATAAATGTTTATTGAATTGAATTGAATTGACCAAAGTGGAGGTGGAGGTAAATATAATTGCAGACATGCCTGACCACTTTGTGAAAATTACTGGTACCACTGAATCCAAGTCTAATGCTGTTCTGAAATGCTGTTGTACCTTGCCCATCTATTACTACATGCCATCACCCAGAGAAAGTACTCAAACAGTCCAAGACTCCAAGGAATATCAATGATTCAAGATACCTATTCCTGTAATAAATCAGGGAAGCATGAGACACCTAAAGGATTCAATATGGGGTCCATTGGTCCTAAGGTGATGTAAACCCTCACCATTACTTTTTCAGTTTCCTGTCTTCCACATGCTTCCAGTCTAACAAGAGGGCTCAGGACCCATGTGGTTCCTTTAACATCAGGACTTATTTGTACAAAAATATTTTGTGGTGGCAAAGAGTAGGAAATTGAGGGGATTCCCATCATTTGGGGAATGGCTAAACAAGTTTTGGTATATGATTGTAATAGAATACTATTGTGCTATAAGAAAAAATGAGCAGAATGGTTTCAGAAAAACCTGGAAAGACTTACAAGAACTGATGCAAAGTAAAGTGAGAAGAACCAGGAGAACAATGTACACAGTAACAGCCACACTGTGTGATGATAAATTGTGAATGACTTAGCTACTCTCAGGAATACAATGATTCAAGACAATTCAAATTTTGAACAAATAAGTCCTTTTCCCTTTTTAATCTCTTGGATACAGACCTAGCAGTGGTATTGCTGGATCAAAGGACATGCACAGTTTTATAATCCTTTGGGCATAGTTCTAAGTTGCTTTCCAGAATGGTTGGATCGTAGATGACACTGATCTAAGATGGGGTGAGGAAACTGCAGCCTCGAGGACAAGTTGGATTCCAAGTTGGACAACTTGGATTCAGTCAAAGGGCCTAGGACCTAGGGGACCACATGTGGCCTCAAGGCCACAATTCCAAAAGACTCATGATGGAAAATGCTATCCACATCCAGAAAAAGAACTATAGAGTCTGAATATAGATCAAAGCATACTATTTTCTCTCTTTTTTTCTTTCTTGTGGTTTTTCCCTTTTGTTCTGATTCTTCTTTCACAACATGACTAACATGGAGATATGTTTAATATGATTGTACATGTATAGCCTATATCAGAATACATGCCATCTTCGGGAGGGAGAAAATTTAGAACTAAAAATCTTATAAAAGTGAATGTTGAAAACTAAAAATAAATAAATTTAATTAAAAAAATAACAATCAGGATGGTTTCAGGAAAACCTGGGAAGATTTATATGAAGTGATGCAAAGTAAAGTGAGTAGGTGGCACAGTGGATAAAGCATCAGCCCTGAAGTCAGGAGGACCTGAATTCAAATCTGGCCTCAGACACTTACTAGCTGTGTGACCCTAGGCAAGTCACTTAACCCTAATTGCCTAAAAAAAAAAAAAGTGAAGTAAGCAGAGCCAGGAGATCATTGTACACATTAACAGCAATATTGTATGATGATTAACTGTGAATGACTTAGTCATTCCCAGCAATACGATATAAGACAACACTAAAGGACTCATGATGAAAAATGCTATTCACCTCCAGAGAAAGAACTGATGGACTTTGAATGCAGATGAAAGCACTTTCTTTCTTCTTATTATTTTTGTCTATGTTCTTTTTGCAACATAACTAAAATGAAAATATGTCTTACATGACTGCAAAAAAAAATAATAAAAAAAAATTAAGGGACTTTGAGTTCTTGAATTGGTTAAGTTCAGGGAGATTGGAGGTCAGGGAGACATGAAATCAGCTTCCTGAAGCTTTTCTCCTCTCTCTCTATTGGACCTCTTCCTTCCTCCTTTGTAGGTTTTCTGCTTATGCAGATCTAGAATATAGAAGCACCATTCTAGGCTGTATATTGATTTTCTTAGGAACTCTGTGGTTAAGGAGCCAAATCCACAATATCCAGCAGATCAATACTTTAAAACATTTTAAAAGGTTTTTTAATGCCTTTTTTACATCACTGTCCCTTCCCAATGACTAGCTCCTCCACCTTCCTAGAACTCTCTCTTACAACAAATAAATATAATCCAGCAAAACAAATCAACACATTGGCAATGTCTAAAAATATATGCTTCACTTTGCATGTCATCTACAAATCCTTGCCAAGAGGCAAGAGGACCCAGCAAAACTGAGTATAATCCTTCAGGGGAAAAAATGGGTATTCAGTGAAATAGAGGACTTTCAAGCATTCTTGATGAAAAGACCAGAGCTGAATAGAAAATTTGACTTTCAAATACAAGACTCAAGTGAAACATGAAGAGACAAACAAGAAAGAGAAATCATAAGGGACTTATTAAGGTTGAACTGTTTACATTCCTACATGGAAAGATGATATTTGTAACTCATGAGACCTTTGTCAGTATTAGGTTAGTTGGAGGGAAAAAATTATATGATTATATGTATGTATATAGATAGAGAGATAGATAGATAGATAGAGGGTACAGGGTGAGTTGAAGATGTAGGTGTAATATCTGGAGAATAAAATTAAGGGGTGAGAGAGGATTATACTGGGAGAAGGAGAAAGGGAGAGGTAGAATGGGGTAAATTATCTCACATAAAACAGACAAGAAAAAACTTTTACAGTGGAGGGGAAATGGGGGAAGGTGAGAGGGAATGAGTGAATCTTATTCGCATCATATTTGACTTAAGGAGGGAATACCATACACACTCAATTGGGTATGGAAATCTATCTTACCCTACAGGAAAATAGGAGGGGAAGGGGACAAGAGAAGGGAGAAAGAGATAGAAGGGAGGGCAGATTAGGGGAAGGGGTATTCAGAATGCATCTCATCTTGGGGTGGGGGGAGGAACAAGATGGGGAAAAAAATTGGAACTCAAAATCTTGTGGAATGTTGAAAACTAAAAATAAATAAATTAATAAACAAATGTAAAAAAAATAGAAATTATACATTATAAAAAAGAGAGGCAAGAGGGATGCTTTATCATCTGAAGTCATGACTAATCACTACATTGATGAGAGTTCTGAAGTCTTTAAATTTTTTTTGTTTGTTTTTTGCTTTACATGATTGTGTTCATCATGTAAATTGTTCTGGTTCTGCTTATTTTGTTTTGCTTCCATTCTTACAAGTCTCTCAAGTTTATCTGAATTCTTTATATAGATGATTTCTATGTCATAGTAGTATTAAGTTATATTTCTTTACTATAATTTGTTTAGCTATTTCCTCAACTGATGGGCGCCTGCTTTGGCTTGAGAAAACTGAGGGAGCTAAGGGGATTAGGACAGCAAGTGGTTAATAGTGGGTATTGCGTGAACAACACTGACTCCATCTTGTTACTTAGTTCTGGAGCTAGCTCAGTTCCCCTTTTATTCAATTATGAGCCTAATCCAATTTCTGTGTTGTAAGAAAAGTTTATTCAATTGTGGGAATTGGGAGAAAATTTTGTTGCCTTGTTTGAACCTAGCCCTGTGTGTCTGAGAAGCTGGACTACCTCTCCCTGCTGTTTAGAGACCTTTAACCAAGGACTAGGTTATGCTGACCAGAAATTCAATCAGATCCAAAGACGGACACAAGTTTTCTCACAATTGTACATCTCAGGCAACCCATATGTCTTATCCAGAAACTGGCCCAAAACTATCAGTCAGTTTCCATGTTCTTTTGAGTGTTTACAGACACTTTCGAGAGTGGAACACCTCTTTTACTGATTTCAGGGAATTGCACCTATTCATTCTCTTTTTCAACTTGGGAAGTCCCTAATCTTTCCTCCAATTAGAAATCAGATTACCTAATGTATTGTTTCCTTTTAATTAATTGTCCTTACTTGATTACTTTTAATGTATAAAAGTCTGTCTTTCCCTATATTCAGGGTCCAGGCCTAAGCTGAGGAGGCCACATCCTGGTTTGTTGGGAAATTGGCATGCATTGCTTAATAAATTGGTATTCTTGGAAGATCAAACCTTTGTTTCCTCAATCATTTCATCTTTCACCAGCCACAGTTTCCACTTGTTTGCTGCTACAAAAAGTGCTGCTACTAATATTTTTGTATAGGTGGAATCTTTCTAGTAGTGCTCTGGTAAATGTTTAAAAACTGGTTCTCTGAAAAAAAATTTACACATAACAAAACTTTAAGTTTAATATGAATTATTAACATTTTCTTCATCACTTTCTTAAGCCTAGAAATCTAGAAAACAATAAAAAAAGATAAATCAAAACCTGATATGTAGTATTTGCCAACCTCCAAGGTGAATTCATTCACAATGAAAATTTAACGATCAGCTTTTTTTTTCTTAATTTTTTAAAAATTTTTAGGCAATTGGGGTTAAGTGACTTGCCCAGGGTCACACAGCTAGTACGTGTCAAGTGTTTGGTCTGAGTCTGGGTTTGAACTCAGATCCTCCTGACTTCAGGGCTGGTGCTCTATCCACTGCCCCACCTAGCTGCCCCTAACAATCAGCTTTTGAGAGCCAGTACAAGCTGTCTCCAGCACAGTCTTGAAACTTCCCTTTTGTCTTTAATCTCCTCAGGGACACATGAGTAATAATAGTTTTTGTGAGATTAAAGGGTGTATGTTACAGTTTAGTGACTTTTGGACTATATTTCCAAATAGGTTACCAAAACAGTGGGATTAATGCATAGCTCCACCAATAGTATATCAGTGATCTGTCTTTCCACAGTCCTTTTAACATTTGCCACATTCATCTTCTGCCATATTTGCCAATCTGATGGGTGGGAGATATCTTTATTTGTATTTCTCTTATTGCTTGTTACTTGGAGCATTCCTTCAGATGGTTGTTGATAGGATGCTTTTTTTTTTCTCTTTTAAAAACTATGTCCTTTGATGACTTCTAAATTGAGAATAGATCTCTTTTATATATTTTATCAATTCACTTTATGTCTTGGATATCAGACCTTTACAAAAGATATTTGCTGGAAAGATTTTTTCCCCCAAGTAACTGCTTCTCCCCTAATTTTGGTTGAAATTATTTTGTTTGTGCAAAAGATATTCAACTTTATGGAATCAAAATTATCCCTTTTATCTTCTGACTTCTATCCCTTGTTTAATTAGAAGTTTTCACCATAGTCATAGTTTTGCTAGGTATCGCCTTCCATTCTCCTCTATTTTTAGTTTTTGGTTTTTTTTTTTGTTTTTGTTTTTGCAATGACATGACCTTTTCTTTTAGGTCATGAATACATTTGGAGCTTATTGTGCTATGTATGAATTGTAAAATATTGGTCTAAACCTAATTTCTGCAAAGAGGTTCTGGATATCCACATCTGGAGCTGTGATAAAAGGAGACTTTTTCCCATCTTATTTATTTTTTGTCTCTTTTTTTAAATTTTAGGCTTAAAATACTAAAACTTAAATACACAATAAGAAAAGATAAAGGAAACATATTATAAACTTAAATATTAAAACTTAAATACAAAATAAAAAAATTTTTCCATGTGCACAGCAGAACATAAGAGAGGATTCAAAATATATAGCAATAAATTTCCATTTCAAGAAAGCCTATATAATAAATACTATGCATGGTATTGAGAGCTGTCCATCTTTTCTTTGCTTCCTTGTAAGTTTTCTCTTGTTCTCTGCTGTGCACTTTTTATTTTGTTTTTCTATCTTATTTTCATAGCTATCTTTTGCATCATGTTAATTTCGGATTATATACCTCCCCACTCTCCCAGATTTCCCTTTTAAAAAAATTAAAAAGAAAAAAAAACACAATTCAACAAAAACTGATCAACACGGCACTTACATCTGATGGCGTAGAGTGGCAATAATCCACATCCACTGCAAAGAAGACAGGGAAGTTCATATTCTCACCTATTCTCCAGGGCCAAACTTGGATTTATAATTAAGCAGCATTTTATTTCTTTTGTTGTTGTTGTTCTTTCTGTTAACATTGTTGTAGTCATGTACATTGTTTTCTTGATTCTGCTTACTTCACTCCTAATCATTTTATATGTTTTCCCACACATTCTTTGTAATCATTTCTTGCAATGCAGTAAAGTTCCATTACATTAATGTACTACAACTTATTTATTAGGGGCAGCTAGGGGGCGCAATGGATAGAGCATCAGGCCTGGAGTCAGGATAGACCTGAGTTCAAATCTAGACTCAGACACTTAACTAGCTGTGTGACCCTAAGCAAGTCTCTTACCTCTGTTTGCCTCAGTTTCCTCATCTGTAAAATGAGCTGAAGAAGGAAATGGTAAACTACTCCAGTATCTTTGCCAAGAAAACCCCAAAATGGGGTCATGAAGAGCAGACAGGACTGAAAAACGACTAAACAACAACTACAACTTATTTAACAATTCTGTTATTTATGGACATCTTGGTTTCTAGTTCTTTGCTGCCACAGAAAGTGCTGCTAAGGAACATTTTAGTGTATATGGGACCTTCCTTTTTGTCTTTAACTTTCTTGGGATACATGCCTAATAGCAGGATCTCTGGGTCAAAGGGCATAGAAATTTTGGTTATTTTTCTTCCATAATTGCACATTTCTATTCAGAATGTTGGACCTATTCACAACAGTTGTTGGTGTGAGGTGAATCCTCAGAATTGTTTTGATTTGTATTTCTCTTATTCTTAGTGATCTTGAACAATCTTTCATACAATTGCTAAATACTTTCTAATTCTTCTTTTGAGAATATGACAAATTTACCTTAGCCCTAACTATTGAGTTAGATGCCCTGGATTCAGATCCTACCTCTGATGCTTCCTACTTGTGTGACCTTGGTCAATTTACTTAACTTCACTAGGTCTCAGTTTCCAAATCTGTAAAATGAGGGAGTTGGTCTAGATGGTCTCTGAAATCCTTCCAATTCTAAATCTACAATCCTATTCTGTGATGAACTAACTGTTCATAGTTTTTCACTACTTAAACATTGAGGAATGACTCTTGAATTTATATAATTGGATATCAGACCATTATCAGAGATATTTGATGCAAAGATTTTTTTCACATTTGGCCCTTTTTCTTCTTATCCTAAATGCATCAATATTGTTCATGTAGAAATGTTTTTATTTGACAAAATGAAAATCATTTATTTAATGTGTTGTGATTATTTCTTTCTCTCATTTGGTTAGGATTCCACCCACCTACTGGCTCCCAGCTCCGGCTGTGAAAGATACCTGATCTGATTCTCTTCTAATTTTTTATGTCATGTTCCCACATTCATGTATCACACCCATTTTGAGCTTATCATATTATATGGTTTAAGATGTTGGTTGAGACCTAATTTCTGCCAAAGTGCCTTTCAAGTTTTCTAGGAGTTTTTGTCAGATAAAGGGTTCTTCCCCAAGTAACTGAGTTCCTTTGCTTATGAAACACTGACTTATGAGTTCAATATTTCTGATTCTTCCTTACCTAGTTATTGCTCCACTGATCCACTTTTCTCTCTTTCTCTCTCTCTGTCTCTTTTTTCGAGGCAATCGAGGTTAAGTGACTTGCCCAGGATCACATAGCTAGAGAGTATCATGTATCTGAGGCCAGATTTGAACTCAGGTCCTCCTGACTCCAGGGCCAGTGCTGCCCCATTTAGCTGCCCCACTTTTCTCTTTTTTAACCAAACAACTAAAACCAAAATGGTTTTGATAATTATTACATTATAATTGTAATGGAGGGTTATATTGTAGCACTTCCAAAGGATTTTGACATGTGTGCTTAGGCACCAAAGAGGCAAAGCACATGTAGCCAACTCTATGAGAAAAGCTCCAATCCAGCTTTTCCCTATCTTATTTCATAGGATCATAGATTGGAAGCTAGAAGGGCCTCAAAAGTCATCTATCCTACCCCTTTATTTTACAGAGGAGAAAACTGAGGCCCAGAGAAGTTAAGTAACTTATTCAAGGTCACAAAGATATGAAACATGGTTTCTTGATGTTAAAAATCATGAGTGGTCTAAGCTTTGAATCCCTAAGTCACTTGTTAGGGGTGGTAAAGCAATGTTAAGGCGACCATAAAACTACCGATGTAACCTTGAAAAGCCACTGGCTAGTGTTGGAAAGTCATTAACCTCTCGTACAGTATTGAAAAGCTACGGACCTCTTAACCAAACAAGATATCTCAATAACAAAATTAAAAAGTTTTACATGAATAAAATCAATGCAATTGGGATAAGAAGAGAAGTGGTCAACTGGGAAAAAATCTTTGCATCAAATATCTCTAAGGGTTCCATATCCAAGATACATGTGCAATATTGTGCTAGAGTCAGCTCTAACCAGCTTCTGAGAGAAAATTGTTAAATTTTCAGTGTGAGCCTTCAAAATCAACAAACTCTAAAAATCAGGGCTAGATTTTTGGTTTTGTTGGTTGTCTAGAGTTAAGAAAATGATAGAGAAAGTGTTAATAATGGAGATTTACCTTAAAAATGTGTTGCACATACTTTTTGGGGGGATTACTAACACATCCCCTGAATATAGTACTCACATTAGGGGATGGGAGGTGGGGGGAAGGGCCTACTTGCTCCATGACATGACAGTCCTCCCCAAGCCTCACATTCTGGACTTCTATTAACTAGTGTTTCCATATGGAACAACCACCATCTGGTTGTTTCCCAGGACTCCACGGCTGTTGGGAATTATAGGGTATTGGGGGTGGGTGGAGGCTGCCCACCAGTGGTTGAACAGCTTTCTGTATGTGCTACTTCCTGCTGCTGCCCCACACCCTACCTGTTCTTGGCTCAGGTGACAACAATCCTCCTTACAACCTCGCAGCCAGGAAGCCAAGAGCCTGTCCCATAGGGTTGTCAACTCATGTGGGCTCTTTTTAATTAATGAGTAGCTGCAGTTCCACATTTGGCCACATGAGGGCAGCAGAACACACAATGGTTCTATTATTGTGTATTTGAGTAGGAAGAAGGCCAGTCCTTTAGGCTTATGGGTAGCTGCCTAAACCCACCTTGTATGAAGAAGATCAACGGATTCAAATTTCAGATGATCACCTCCTTAAGGGAGCCAAAGGAATAGCTATTTAGTAATGTTTCCCCAGAACAAAGGGAAACAATACAGCATCTTAGTAGAGGGAGGGTCAGGTAGAGTGTGAGACATGACTTCCCATTCCTGCATGGCCTGGGCCCTTGTCCTCCCTACTTGCCCTTCTCTTCACATTTCTTATTGGGGGGGAGGAGTAAAGATCCTACCTGGCCTATCTTTAGAGCCTCTTCCTACTCAGCCTCCAAAAAACAGCTGACATTTAATCCAGCATTATATACATGGAGCCCGTGATTAATATGAGAGACTTATCAATAATATCATCATACTCTTTTGGGAACATATAATGTACTCATTTCTAGCTCTTATTTTGTATGTTGGGTTCCTTTCAACCAATCCATTAATCAATGAGTATTGATTAAGCACTTGCTATGTGTCAGGTACTATGCTAGACACTGAAGGCAAAAGCATAAAGAACAAAACATCATTCTTTAAGGAGCTTATATACCAAAGGAGGAGATAATACATATAAAAATATATAAATACACATAAAATATATGCAACGTAAATATACAGTTCATAGAGAGAGAGAATATGTATTTCAAAGGACAGCTAGGTGGTACAGTAGATAGAGCACTGAGCCTGGAGTCACAAAGACCTGACTTCAAACCTGACCTCAGACACTTACTAGTTGTGTGATCCTGAGCAAGTCACTTAACCCTGTTTGCCTCAGTTTCCTCAATTGTAAAATGAGCTGGAGAAGGAAATGGCAAACCACTCCAGTATCTTTGTCAAGAAAACCCCAAATGGGGGCAGCTAGGTGGCACAGTGGATAGAGCACCAGCCCTGAAGTCAGGAGGACCTGAGTTCAAATCCAGCCTCAGACCAAACACTTGACACATACTAGCTGTATGACCCTGGGCAAGTCACTTAACCCCAATTGCCTTAAAAAAAAGAAAACAAAACAAAACCCCAAATGGGGACATGAAGAAACAGACGCAACTGAACAACAGCAAAATATATTCCAAAGTAGTTAAATATCAGGTAGTTAGGAAAGAAGAACACTAGCAAATGGGGAGGGAGGGGTCGGAATCAAGAAAGGCTTCATGTAGAAGATTATACTTGAGCTGCATCTTAAAGGGAAACTGAGTCAGAGGTAAATAGGAAATATATTCCAGGAATAGGGGAGGGCCAGTGCAAAGTCAGTGAGATAGGGGAAGGAACTTCATGAGGGAGGAACAGAAAGAAGGCCAGCAGCAAGGCATGGGACCCAGAACCTGTTTATTCTAGGCAACAAATAATACATAAGGGAATTGTGTGCCTTATCAGGTCCAGAGACCCTGCACAGTCAAAAGAACCTTCCTCTTTGGCAACACCCCCCCCCCAGCACCACCTTAGCCTTCTCAGTCACTCCAGACTTATTGTGCCCCCCCGGGGCTGAGGCTTCCTAAACTGGGAAAAATCTTGGGGGTTTCTGGGGGGGTCAAGCAATATTCCTTTCTGGTAGGTTACACCTCCCTTTGGAACCGACAAGCTCTGTATAACTCACAGAACCAGGGGCTGATCCATCCTGTGTTTCTATGCCTCAGTGCTCCGCTTCCCATCCCCCATTCTTAGTCCCCATTTACTCCTGCAGGCAAATTACCTAGAGGCACAAATAAGCCTTGAGAAGGCTCTGGAAACCCTGGAGGGGGAGGGGCAAAGCTGGCGGCTAGGCTCCAGATCCTCCCCCTGGCACTCTCCTCCCTCTTCTCCCAAAGGATAGGGAGAGGGGTGGAACAGGAATCCCAAACCTCCCAGCTCTTAATGCAGTTTCTAGGCTCCTGGCTCCTGACTCTGCTTGCTCCAGATCTCTTCTGTTCCACAGAAACAAAGTTAAAAGTATTCAGTTCAATTTAACAAAAAAGATCATTAAGTATCCAATCCAGGCGCTGTCAGTCAGACGTCAATAAACTTTAATTAAGTGCCTACTATATCCCAGGCACCGTGTTCAGTCTTGGGGATACAAAGAGAGGTAAAGCACCATCCCTGCCCACAAGGAGCTCACAAATAAACAAATATGTGTAGACACGCTATATAATGGAAAAATGGGAAACAATAGAAGGAAGGCACTAGAATTAAGGTGGGTGGGGAGAGGCTTCCTACGGAGGATGTAGAAGCACTGTGCTAGAGATTAGTGAAAAAAGACAGAAGTTCAATCGTCTCTTTTCTCCAGGAACTCTTCATTTTACCGGTGGGAACAACATATACCAAGTTAAGGAAATTCTAGGTATGTTGGTAAGGTGGGGCAGAGTGTATACACTATATGTAAAATCGGAGTGCCCCAAGGGGTAGCCCAGTCCTCATATGTGGAAATTAAGGTTTTAGGGGATTGGTTATTGGTCACTTATTGATACCTTCCATGTATATGGGACCAATGCTGTAGCTAGACAATTCAGAAAGCGTTCCTTAATACAGGAGCAACTGTTTTCCCCCACCCCCTTCCCTTGGTCTAGGGTTTAAAATGTAAAATCACTTACACACAACATATTCAAAATGGATCACAAGCTGCCTTGTACTTTTATACCTCCCCTCACCCCCGTTACTACCAGAAAAACCTCTAGGTTGAGCTCTTCTCAATGAACATATTCCTATTCATAACATTCATGTCGCCTTCCCCATTTCAGATCATAGGATTGAAGACCAAGAGATCTCAGATGTCATTGAGTCCAAGACCTTCATTTTACAGATGAGGAAACTGAGGCCTCCAACTTCATTTTGCAGATGGGAAAATTGAGGCCTAGAAAGTTTAAATGACTTGCTTAGGATCACGCAAATAGTATCAGAAATGATGTTGGAGTTTAGGTCTTCTGATTTCAGAGCTAGTGTTCTCTCCATTGTGCTATGCTGACTTAAGAGGAACATTCCCATCATAGTTTAAAAACAACAAAAATAAAACTCTGAGTGGTTTCATGACATTCAGGTAAACAGCAAGTCAATTAATAAGCACTTATTAATCAGCTATCTCATTTAACTCTCACAATAACTCCAGGAGGTAGGAGCTATTATTGTTTGTCATTGTTGAGTCATTTCAGTCACATCTGACTCTCCATGATCCCATTTGGGGTTTTCTACTGGAGTGGTTTGCCATTTCCTCCATCAGTTCATTTTACAGATGAGAAAACTGAGGCAAACAAGAGTCAAGTGACTTGCCCAGGATCACACAGCTAGTATCTGAGGTCAGCTTTGAACTCAGGTCTTCCTGACTCCAAAGTCTACACTCTGTTCACTGCTCCACCCCTGTGTGTATCTGTGTGTGCATATGTATACACACACATATGTATAAGTATATATATATGTATATGTATGTGTGTATATGTATGTGTCTGTATGTACTGTGTATATATTTATATGTGTGTATAAAATGGTTTTGACAAACTACTAAAGTTTTTCTTCCACATACATGATGACAAAATTCTATAAATTCAGTACCTTAAACCTTAAGTACTTCAATAGATCTGTGATATTCCTGAAGAGCATACTCCCTCCAAAGACATAGATCATAAGATCTTCCTGATGCCGGGTTCAGGGCTCCATTCACTCTGCTATGTAGTTGCCCAGTGGAAAATATTCCTCTATCCTTTCACTGGAGAAGTGGTGAACTATGGGCATGGAATGTTGCATGTGATTTCTGATGCTGGTGATGTCTTAGTTGGTTTTCTGAACTGGTTTATTTTGATTTTCAATCTTTGTTGGCAGCTATCTAATAAAAGATGTAGCTGACCTGCTTGTGATAAGGATAGATATCTGATCTGGAATCTGGCCCACTGTCTCTAAGACAGAATGCACTATCCATTATTTCACTTTGTGAAAGTAAGGAGGGGAGCATTCTGACCACACCAGCTGCTCTCAGGGAGGGGAGAGTCAGGGAAGATCCAGAACTTGTGTCTGGGTCGTCTTTTCCTTCAGTCTTCTATCTCCAAGAGGGTTATTGGGCTAGAATTATATCTACTTACCACATATAAAATATTTGTAGTATACTGATAAGAGATTCAGAACAAACCAATTTCCCTGGCCATTCATTTAATTTGCTCCCTCCTATCAAACAGTGGTTCCCCAAAAGGCAACTATGACCTTGTTTTAAGTGTGACAGTATAATACTGTCACTGGGGTCCCCCCATTGCCTGAAAGGCAAGGTGTGCTGGATTTCACCTCTCCTCCAAGGTTCTCCAGTACTCTCAAATTGTACTAGGGATGTCTAGGCTCTCAGCCACTGGCTCCAGCCCTCATTGAAATGTTCCCCTGTTTGTAAGACATGGGTCCCTTATGCCCCAGTTACATTTAACTTCTGATATTCAGATTAACTTTTACAAAGGAATATTTACTTCAAACCCACCCTGGATCACTGCCTTGTGAGGCATAGACCATCCAACCACATAGGTATGACCTAAACAACATCCCTTATGAATATTAAGTGGAAGTGATGAATAAATTTAAGGGATTAGATCTGGTAGATAGAGTGCCTGAAAAACTATGGGAAAAAATTTGCAATGCTGTACAGGAGGCAGCAACAAAAAACATTCCGAAGAAAAAGAAAAGCAAGAAAGCAAAATGGCTGTCTGATGAGGCTTTATAATTATCTGAGGAGAGAAGGAAAGTGAAAGGCAAAGGAGAAGAGAAAAATATACCCAACTGAGTGCAGAATTCCGGAGAATAGCAAGGAGAGATGAGGTTTGCTTAAAGGAGTAATTCAATGAAATAGAAGAAAACAATAGAATGGGAAAGACAAGAGGTCTCTTCAAGAATATTAGAGATATCAAGGGAAAATTTCATGCAAAAATGGGTATAATAAAAGACAAAAGTGGTAAGGATTTAACAGCAGAAAAGATTAAGAAGGGGTGGCAAGCATACACACACATATACAAAACTATGCAAGAAAGATCTTAACATCACTGATAATCAGATGGTGTGGTTACTAATCTAGAGCCAGACATCCTGGAGAATGAAGTCAAGTGGTCCTTAGGAAGCACTGCTAATAGTAAGGCTAGTGGAGGTGATGGAATTCCAGCTGAACTACTTAAACCCTAAAAGATGATGTTAAAATGCTGCTCACAATAGACTAACAAATTTGGAAAATACAACCGAGGCCCTGGATTGGAAAAGATCACTTTATGTCCCAATCCTAAAGAAGGGCAATGCCAAGGAATGTTTGAAGTACCGAACAATTGCTCTCATTTCACATACCAGCAAGATTATGCTTAAGATTCTGCAAGCTAGGCTTCGGCAATATGTGAACCAAGAATTACCAGAAGAGGAGGCTGGTTTTCAAAGAGGCAGAGACCAAATTGCCAACATTCTCTGGATTATGGAGAAAGAAAGGGAATTCCAGAAAAATATTTATTTCTGTTTCATTGACTATATTAAAGCCTTTGACTGTGTGGATTACAACAAAATGTGACAAGTCCTCAAAGAGAGACGGGTACGAGACTATCTTACTTGTCTCCTGAGGAATCTACATTCGGGCCAAGAAGCAACAGTTAGAACCAAAGATGGAACAATTGATTGGCTTAAGATTGGAAAAGGAGGATAACAAGGCTGAATATTGTCACCTTATTTAACTTATTTGCAGAGTATATAGTGAGAAATGCCAGGCTGGTTGCTTCAAAAGTTGGAATTGAGGTGGTAGGGAGAAATATCAGCAATCACAGATATGCAGATGATACCACTCTGATGGCAGAATGTGAAGAGAAATTAAAAATCGATGAGAATGAAAGAGGAGAGTGTAAAATCTGATTTGAAGCTTAACATAAAAAAATTAAGACCTTGGCAAATGGTCTCATTGCTTCCTAGCAAACAGAGGGAAAAGAAATGAAAGCCGTGTCAGATTTCATATTCTTGGGCTCAAAGCTCACTGTAGATAGTGACTACGGCCATGAAATTAAAAGACACTGGCTCCTTGAAAAGAAAGCGATGGCAAATCTGGACAGCATACTAAAAAGCAGAGACATCACTTGCTAACAAAGGTCTGTATAGTCAAAGCCATGGTTTTTCCAATAGCAATGTATGGCTGTGAGAATAGCACTGTAAGGAAAGCTGA
Source organism: Vombatus ursinus (assembly GCF_900497805.2). NCBI lineage: Eukaryota > Metazoa > Chordata > Mammalia > Diprotodontia > Vombatidae > Vombatus > Vombatus ursinus. The sequence goes on along the minus strand of NW_020954571.1, from coordinate 11,387,936 downwards.
GGGCCACAGAATCAATGCTTTCAAATTGTGGTGCTGGAAAAGACTTTTGAGAGTCCCTTAGATAGCAAGGAGGTCAAATCAGTCACTATTTATTTATTTATTGTTGATTTTTAAAAATTAATTTATTTATTTTTAGTTTTCAACATTCATTTTCATAAGATTTTGAGTTCCAAATTTTCTCATTTCTCCCTTATCCTCCACCCCAAGACAGCATGCAATTTGATATAGACTCTACATATACATTCATATTGAACCTATTTTCATATTAGTCATGTTGCAAAGTAGAATTAGAACCACTGGGAGGAACCACGAGAAAGAAGAAACAAAACAAAACAACAACAGCAACAAAAGACAGCAGATAGTATGCTTTGATCTGCATTCAGACTCCATAGTTCTTTCTCTGGATGTGGATAACATTTTCCATCATGAGACTTTTGGAAATGTCTTAAATCCTTGCATTGCTAAGAAAAAATGAGTCTATCACAGCTAGTCGTCGCACATTGTGGCTGTTACTGTGTACAATGTTCTCCTGGTTCTGCTCACTTCACTCAGCATCAATTCATATATATAAGTCTTTCCAGGTTTTTCTGAAGTCTGCCTGCTCATCATTTCTTATAGCACAACAGTATTCCATTACATTCATATACCACAACTTGTTCAGCCATTCCCCAGTTGATGGAAATCCCCTCAATTTTCAATTCTTTGCTACCTCTAAAAGAGCTGTTATAAATATTTTGTGCTTGTGGGTTCCTTTCCCATTTTTATGATCTCTTTGGGATACAGCCCTAGAAGTGGTATCACATACACATAAAAGGGTATGCACATTTTTATAGCCCTTTGGGCATAGTTCCAAAGTGCTCTCCAGAATGGTTGGATCAGTTCACAACCGCACCAACAATGTATTAGTGTTCCAATTTTCCCACATCTTCTCCAGCATTTATCATTTTCCTGTTTTGTCATGTTAGCCAATAAATCAGTCAATATTTAAAGAAATTAATTCAGGCTATTCACTGGAAGGTCAAATAGTATAGCTGAAGTTTAAATACTTTGGTCACATAATGAAAAGATGAGACTCATTGGAGAGGACCCTGATGTGGGGAGAGATTGAAGGCAAAATGAAAAGGGGATGGCAGAGGATACGATGGATAGATAGTGTCATGGGAACAATGAATGTGAACTTGGACAGACTTCTAGAGATAATGGAGAAACAGAAGGGCCTGGTGTGATATGGTCCGTGGGGTCACAAAGAGTCAGACACGGACTGAATGACTGAACTACAACAACATTTACTTCAAAAGGCATAATAATATAAACATCCTCCTCCAATGTGTGGGAGGTATAATTCCCTCCCTACTGCTTTGCACCAGCTTAGCTTCTGGGAAGGGGAAGGTATTAGGTTCATAGTTTAGCACAATTTTTATAGCACATAGTTTTTGGTTCCAAGTCCAAAACCCTCCTCAGGCTTGAGTCCTAGGCATTGTGGCTCCTCAGGGCTTCCGCGCCAGCCTGGTTGGCTACACCACCTTGTCTGCAATCCTGACTCCAAGGATGGCATGGCTCAAGCTGCTGGTTCCAACTCTGGCACCTGAAACTGAAAGACAAAAGAAACAGAACAGAAACAAGCAACCCCAGGCCCATTTCTTGCTGCTGGAGTAGAAGACAGAGAAGGCTAGGGTCAGCATTGTGCAATGGAGAAAACACTAGTCTGCAATGAAAGGGCCTAGACTCAAATCTCCTTTCTGACAATATCTGTGTGGCCCCTCTCACTTGTTAAGTTCATAGCACCTGTGCTGTGGAAACCCAGCAGCTAAGAGTGGCCTAAGAGGACAACAGAAAGAGGACAGAAGAGAGCAAACACCTCAGCCTTGCCAGTTTTAAAGACACAGGGAGCCACTGGAAGGAGGCTACCCCTACTCATGTGGTAGGGGATACAGCAGCGTCCATGTGAGGTAATCTGAACATGCTTCAAAGGGCCCTCAAGGGTGTTCCCATGTTGGATGGACTGAGCATGCCCAAATACACCTGGGTTATACTTAATCTTGACTGTTGAATCTTATCTTAGTTTCTAAGTATCATAAAATGTATAAATATCTTCCCTGAGTGGGGAGAGTTTCAATTAACAGAGATAATGTTACCATTTGAATCTCTCTCCAAGAAGCAATGATTATAAATGTTAAACTATGTATATATAATAATAATTGCTACCACACATACATGTATCCCTTTAAAGTTTACAAAGGATTTTTATAAATACTGAATCATTTTATCCTCACTATAACCTTTATTTTGTTATTATTCTTGTTGTTCAACCATTAAGTCGTATACAACTCTTCTTGACCCCATGGGCCATAGCACTCCAGGCCCTTCTATCCTCCACTACCTCCCAAAACCTGTCCAACTTCATGTTTGTTGTTTCCATGACACCATCTGCTCACCTCATCCTCTGCCCTCCCCTTTTCCTTTCGCCTTCAATCTTTCCCAACATCAGGGTCTTTTCCAATGAGTCCTGTCGTCTCATTATGAGGCCAAAGTATTTAAGCTTCAGCTTCATTATTTCACCTTCCAGTGAATAGCCTGAATTAATTTCTTTGAGTATTGACTGATTTGACCTCTTTGCTGTCCAAGGGATTCTCAAAAGTCTTTTCCAGCACCACAATTTGAAAGCATTGATTTTGTGGCCCTCAGCTTTCCTTATAGCGCTATTCTCACAACCAAACATTGCTACTGGAAAAACCATAGCTTTGACTATACAGACCTTTGTTAGCAAGGTGATATCTCTGCTTTTTAGTATGCTGTCCAGATTTGCCATAGTATTCCTTTCAAGGAGCAAGAGTCATTTGATTTCATGGCTGCAGTCACCATCTACAGTGAGCTTTGAGCCCAAGAATATAAAATCTGACACTGCTTCCATTTCTTTTCCCTCTATTTGCCAAGAAGTTAAGGGACCATTTGCAAAGATCTTTTTTTTTTTTTAAATGTTAAGCTTCAAACCAGTTTTTATGCTGTTTTCTTTCACCCTCATCAGGAGGCTTCTTAATCCTTCTTCACTTTCTGCCATCACAGTGGCATCATTTGCATTGAGGTAGTATTATCTCCATTTTACAGATGAGTAAACTGAGGTGGCACAGAAAAGTGAAGTGATCTACCCAGGGTAGGAAGTATCTGAGGCTGAATTTGAACTCACGTTTTCCTGACTTCAAGTTCTGCATTCTATCCACTGTATCACGGGGTGTGTGTGTGTGTGTGTGTGTGTGTGTGTGTGTGTGTGTGTGTGTGTGT